>NC_134818.1:23977132-23997132 GCF_046742065.1 Oratosquilla oratoria | reverse complement strand
AAAAAAATCGGAGTGCGTCAATTTTTCCATTCAGTTACAAGCATTCTCCATTCACTTGTATCCTTTGCACTCTCTCTTTTTAGCTCGATAGATATTCATCTTGCATCCAGTGGCCCTTTCACCACGTCCATCAACCTCATTCTTGGTCATCCTTTCAATCTTGGTCATCCTATCAAGCTCTCTTCATCCTCTTCCGCTTTCCACGCTCTTTTTATTACTTTCCCCTTGTTCGTGTTATCCATGTGCCCAAACCACTCGTCGACCTACCCTCTCTGCCAACTCTGTTTCCACCCCTGCTTCACTGTCTTACCATCACATTTTTCTCTCTACCTCTCTTTCTCTCTCTCGTTGCCTATGTATACACATATGTTTATACCACCAGTCTCTGTTATTTATTTTCATTATTTTTTTCAATGTATAAACTTGGTACTTTATTCTCTGCTTCAGGTTACCCACAATGGGACATTCCCAAGCTGGAGCCGGCCTTCCTCGACAAGATCGTCTTCTCGCAGACCGAGGGCCCCATCGACCTCCGGGCCACCTTCAAGAACGTCAAAGTGCAGGGGCTCTCCAAGTACAACACCACCAACATCGAGTGCGTCCTCCTTCTCCCAGGCGCTTTCCGCGTCTGTTTTCAAATAAATATCTTCCGTCGCGTCATATTATTATTATTATTATTTTTTTTTTTTTTTTTGTATTTCTAAGACTTTGGTATTTGTTTGGCTTAGTAGAAGCCTTGGTTGGTAAAAGGGGTGAACATATACATATTTTTATGTTATTCTTTTGACCGTCTGAAGAAGGTTCTGTCACGTCTGCGTGAGTCAAGAAGTTCATTTAGGAAAGTGATTTCAAAATTGGCTCATTTGAAATAGAATATCCTTAAGTTTGTTTGATGGTACTGCATGCGCTAGAAACACACACTCTGTGCAGTTTTTATTCTTTCTAAATTTATCGGAAAGAGTTTTCCGTGAGGGGAAATTCACCGTCACCAATGGTATTGATTAGAATTTTGAAACTGGTAATGCCCTCTAACAGACCGCTCAGCTTGGAGAGTCGCTATCTCTTATTAAAATGCAGGTTAACGCAATTATCAACTTACAACTAGTTCGCCGATAATATTGTGTTATCTGTATTCCGTAATAGATGGCGTTGTAACTGTTAGAGCAAAGGGCGGAACGTGGTACTAACCTAACTCTGATATAGTGATTACAATGCAGATAAGGATACTACAATATTGTCTGGCTAACCTTGTAATTTGGCTAGACAAGACATCGACTAAGTTCATTACCAATAGAATAAACAAACTTGAAAGATGGCGTATGCTATGGAGCTCATACGTACTGATAGAAATTTAGTGGTATTGTGTCATTCTTATATGGTTGGTTAATCAGTACCTAGTATAATGTTATGTTGTCATTCAGGTTAACTTTAGACAGTCAATCGGTGGTGTAGGATTCAGGATTATCTAGTTTATTCTTACTAGATAATATATACTTAGAGAGAGAGAGAGATCGTGCGCGACCACTGCTGTATCCGCAGTGCAGGATTAATCCAAATGTGTTTGTTTGTGACTTGCAGGGCAGACCCGAACTCCAGCGTCCTCCGAACCGCATTCTACTTCCCTGAGCTCTACGTCACCGGAGACTACAACCTCGATGGGAAGATCCTTCTCCTTCCCGTGACCGGAAGCGGCGACTTCTGGGCCAGACTCAGTAGGCTATCCCACCGTCATTTTTGGTCCCTTGGTGTTGGTCCTGTGTCCCATATACCAGACTAGGTTTCCCAATGTATTTCACTTGATTAACTTGGAACAAAACACTGTCTCCCTTAACCACCTCTACATACTTGTCACAATGTACCAACATTTATATACTTATTCATTTACTTTTATCCACTACCTCACAAGGCGTCAAACTCTTTACCTCAGCAGGTGTCGGAAAATTGTCCCGACGATCTTGCAGAATAAGAGTGAATAGGTACTTGTACATTTATACGAAATGAGGAATTTTCTCCCCCTTTTATCTCAATTATTACCTCTTGGGACAGTCCATATTACTTTATCTGAAGTGATTCAACCCCCAGGAGAGGATGGGAACCCATGCTGCACTCCGAGTTATGCTGATTGTTCCATATGTCACAGATCCTCTTGGGGCACCATATCCTGCCAATTGATTCCTATTACAACGTTCCTGCTGCATGATTAACCTTTGATCAAAATGATTAAGCCTATCTAGTTTAACCTTTTCATTGCAAACCTTCGAACCAAAGGATTAAGCCTATCTAGTTTAACCCTTTCATTGCAACATACAACTTTTGCACTTGTTCTGGGTGCCGTCAGGTGATTTTATCCAGCTGAGGGATGGAGGAGTCCCTGATCAGATCGGGGATAGTTCGCACCCTCAATTCGTCAGGATTTTGTCAGACTAAAAGGAACAAACGACGCCACCTGGTTAATGTCTCTGCTCAACTCAATACTCCAATGCCCAAAAGTCCCCTCTAAAGCGAATAAAATCACTTGGCGTCTGCCAGAACAAAAATCCTTCAAGTTGACATTGGGTCTTGACGCGTTAATCATATCATCGGTTCTGCTTTTTCTCATCACCCTGACTTTGATTCGGACCATCAGCCCTTGTTAGGCTGTTGACATACGGCGATCTTCAATCTTCTTTCACCCCGCAGCGAGAGTGACTTCAAAGGGTCAGAGCGTTATGAAGATCGTCACCAACGCCAACGGCGAGGAGCGGTTCCGTGTGACCAACTCGCACGTCGATTTCAGTTTCCAAGACGTCAACATTCGCCTCAACAACCTCTTCAACGGAGACCCCATCCTTGGTAAGCGCCTTCTCGGATCATTCTATGTAGAGTGGAGGAAATTGAGGGCTGGTGACGCGGTATTTTTTTCTTCATTTTTTCTTTTTTCTTTTGTTTTTTCTTTCTTTCTTCCTGTCATTCTTTCTTTATTTTTTGTTTTTATCTTCCTTTCGTTCTTTCTTTCTCTTTTCCTTTCTTTTATTTTCTTTCTTTCTTTATTTATATATTCTGTCTTTATTCTGTGGTGATTTGTTTAGGTTTTGCGGAAATAATATTCTATTGTATTCCGTGCGAATTTCTTGGTTTACTAATAAAGTTATCTTAAAATAATTTACGAAACGCGAAGAAACTTAGGATGATGGTAATATTTTTGGGGGGAGGGGGCAAAAATATCTTAAACTTATTCATAAAGTTTCCTCACAAGGTTTATTTTGAGTTCATTCACAAAATACATAAAATAATTTTTCTGAGATTCGTAATTCTTCTTTTTTAGATTCGTGAAGTTTGGAAATTCGCGAACTTTCGAAAACTGATATTTTTTTTAGATTCGTGAATTTTGGAGATTTAAGAACTTTCGAAAATCACTAGTTTTTTAGATTGTCGGTTTTTATTCGAATCGTGAATTTTGGAGATTCGTGAATTTTCTAAATTCGTGAATTTCGAAGATTCGCGAACTTTCGAAATTTACTATCTTTCGTCATTTGTACTGATTCCCTGGCCCCGTTTCTTTTCAACAGGCGAAACCGTCAACCACTTCCTGAACACGAACAGCGAGGAGATCTTATCCCGTGTTCGACCTGAAGTGTCTCGTCAGTTGAACAACCTGGTCGAGACAGTGACGAACAACGCCTTCGGCAATCTCCCTGTCAGCGCCTTCATCAAGAGGAACTAGGTCTTCCTTGGACGCAGGACAGGACGTTCCTTGAGCTCATGTCCTACCCTCGACCCTCCCCCTTCCCACCGAGGTCCACCTTAGCTGAATAAAACCCTCTGGGATCTACAAGAACGAAATATACGAGGACGACCTCGGGACCCACTGGTGGAAAGGAGTTTCAAGGATGACGTCATAGATAGACGTGCCGATATGACGTCACGACTTGGATTTTGAGTTTTATGATTAATTAGTGATGATCGGAATCTCGTAATATTTTATGTAGACTGTTGTAGCTGTGCAAATGAGAAGACATTTGTCATTTAATAAAAAGAAGATTCCATCACATATTCTGGAGAAAAACATTCATTGAAACGAATGAAAAATATATATAAACATATCTATCTATATGTGTGTATGTATATATGTGCACATATGTATTTATATGTATATGTATGTGTACATATATATGTATGTATGCATATTTGTATATGTGTGTATGTATGTACAGTATATCTCTATATCTATGCATGTATGTATATGTATGCACATCAATCATCCCAGTCAAGACGAAGTTAGAGGGTCGAAATGTGAAAATGTCACCCTTAACCCCTAATGGCATTAGGGTCATTTTACTCTGTTCAGACTGACTTAATGAATTTTCTTATTTTTATGTGTTACTGTTGAATGATTGGAATATAACTCCAATATCGTTGATTCTACTTTTTTCTTTTTACATAAGAACATAAGAATGAAGGAGACAAGAGACCATAAAGCCTACACTAGGCAGCTCCGTATCCATCACCACCTGTCATCTCCATCCATAAAGTTGTCTAATCGTTTCTTTAATTAGTGATCATTTTATCTACTTCTATTTATATAAATAGTCATGTTAGACTGGGCAGAGTAGATAGACCAACTGTACAGTGGTTCAGCCAGTATATCAGTTAGGGTGGCAGATTAGACAAAATTTTCATTAACTATAGCCATTAACAGGATATAAGCATATATTTACATTCATTTAGTCTTTCAGGAAAAAATTATAAAAAATAATGGGGCTTACCCCCTTGTTACGCCACATTCACACCTCTGAACCGAGTTAGACTGGGTCCTTACCCCACCTCACATCAATCGTGCATCACATCATCCCAGTAACGAAGGACCCTCATTGCGCTGGTGCCACGTTTCGTTGCACGGAGCTAATAAGTCGCTGTGTGACAGCCGGCAACATTGTATCCGCTTTGCTGAACGATAGACGATTTGATTCTCGATTTCTGTCGACTTCAGTCCTGAAATAGGATCGAGCTTCGATCTGTACTGTAGCAAGTAGGCTTTTGTGTACAAATAAATGTGTTTTTTTCTATAAACGAAACAGAAGTTTTATTTGAATATATATCCTTCCTTCTAGCGTGAAAGATTTATGTACCATTGAGAAAAACGAAATCATCATATTTCACCTATTCTAATCCTTCAGGATTCTAAGAGGTGAACAAAACTGCCTGGGGATGTTAATCAATAATATTTTAGAGTCCAAGAAGGGATTTATCAGCTGAATAAAATCTCCTGGTGTCAGATAGAATAAAAATTGAAGCCAACCAAGGTACTCACTGGGTTGAGGTAATACAGGGTATTCCAGGGCTGAAGGTAACAGGAGGGGTGCGGGGGGGGTGGGGGGAGGTAAGTTTTGGAGGGCGCCCGCCTCCTCCCACCGCCAGAAAGACTAACCAAACCCTTGTGTTGGGTCTCGGTCAAGTCCAGTTTAAGAACCATCTATGGAGACATTCTTTAATCTATTAACATTTGGATTTTGTCTTTTCCACCACTCTGGTTTTAGTTGGGGTAATCCGCAGCGCTGTGTTACTCCCTATCAGTATTCTTGTGTATTGTATGAGAGACAACTGGTGTTGTATCCTTGGAAACAGTATCGCGCCGAAGAGATGGAATCATAGACACGGTAAAGGAAAGATTTGAGAAGGACATGAGGAAGAAGGAGCCTCCTGGCTAGTACAGTGTTAGCCTGCTGGCCTTGTAATCGATCCTTGCCCGGGCTCGTGCGCTGAAGCTGTTTACTGGGGAGGCTACTGCCTCGGCTGACGGTTGGGGGCCCGCCGTGGCGTCTGTTCGAACCCTCGCCACGGCGCGGAGGTTAGGAAAGGCTTCGTCCACTTTGAGTAATGATGGGCCCCGACCACTGTTCACCTCAGAGCCTGAGGTGGCTTGAGCTTCACTTTGTGTGTGTGATACATCAGCTTCCTCCGGGTATCGTCACAGCAAGAGTGGCATCATTCCGTGGACGCCGTCTCCTACGTTTACGTATGAACAGTTCCAGACCACCGACAAGGTCGAGGTCCGAGCGGGTACCAGCCCCGCAAACCACGAGAAAAAAGAAGGGACTGTGATCAACATTCCTCTGTGAATGGAGTTTAGTCTTTAGTCATTAAAGAATGATGTGTGACTCTGGTCCATAGGAATGTCACTAAAGTGGGGTCTACATGATCAATATTATTGCACAATATTCCGTATTGTACAATATTATTGACGGCGTAGGGGGTGGGATTGAAGAATGACACAATAAATTGAAGACATCAAATGTGCAGGTCAAAGATGCGTACCTCTTATATTCCATCCCTACACCGTCAATGATACTGAACAATACGGAATATTGCGCAACAATATTGATCGCTTAAAGTCCTTGAAATATTGACTGCATGAAGCTTATGTAGTCAGTAGTCCATACGGGGCTGCTTCCCAACAAGAAAAGGAGGCAGAAAGAAGGAAAATGGGAAAGGAAGGAAGAGAGACGAAAAGACAATAAGAGGGCGAAGTCAAGGAGACAATTATTACACTTTACCGTTTTGCAAGCACACAACAGAATAAAATAATCTTTCTTTAGCCAGCATAAACTAACTGTGATAAGGTTTATGGGAGACGTGCTTAACCTCTAAAGGAACTTTATACGGCTGAAGGAAATCGTGTGGTTTTATCTAGATAAGATAAGTAGCGAGTTAAGTGAAGACTATGATAACAGTGGCTCTGGTGGCGTCATTGTCATCGGAAGCGTGCTGGTCTCGCTTTCATTTAGTTGTAGGTTCGAATCTAGCACTCCTCTCCAATTCCCAGCAGTGACTATTACCTGCCCCAACAGTCCAAGCGCATAGGGCAAAGGTGACGGCTTCGGCCGCAGCTAAGCGCCTCCTGGCGTGAGGTCTTCACCTTCTTCTTCTATGATAAGAGAGGTTAGCTAGGAGAAAGGCTCGAGATATGGAGCCACGACAACGTCCAGGAAAAAAGGAAGAAAAATTCAACAAAGGTCGAGCTGGATCTGTGGGTAATGTATCACCGATGAAGGTTGGCCAGATGTAGTGTTGGGTAGCGAGGCAGGGCAAGAGAGG
The DNA here is from genome assembly GCF_046742065.1 of Oratosquilla oratoria. Lineage (NCBI taxonomy): Eukaryota > Metazoa > Arthropoda > Malacostraca > Stomatopoda > Squillidae > Oratosquilla > Oratosquilla oratoria. The sequence continues at coordinate 23,990,058 of NC_134818.1, read as the reverse complement.
TAAAGGTCTCATAGTGGACACGAACACGCTCATAAACCGGATGCCCCAATGCCTTACAAAGATACGTTCACACCTGCACATACGTTCTTGCTCGCACAGGCATGCATGTGTGTATGTGTATGTATACATACCCCTGTGTGTGCTTATGCATGTTTTTTTTTCTCTACGAATACGCAATCATGCAAAAGGTAAGAAATGTGGAGGAGAGGCAGAGAATGGTGGCAGATGGGGCTGTTGGATCAGAGATTGCCGGAGTGGTTTGGGCATATCAAAATGATGAGTGAGGAAAGATTAATAAAGAGAGTGTGGAATACAGAAGTGGATGGAGTGAGCTCGAGAGAAAGACCGAATGGGGTAATTTCTTTTTATTCATTTATTAATCTATTAATTAATTTATTTATTTATTTATCTATCTAATTATCTATCTATTAGTTTATTTAATAAACAATTTATTTATTAATACATTTATTTATTTATTTGTTTATTTATCTATTCGTTTATTTATTCATTTATATATGTTCATATCTATACATTATATATATATATATATATATATATATATATATACATGTATATATATATATACATATATATATATTATATATATAAATACATATATATATTTGAAATTGGTATGTTATAACACATTTGTAAATGTTCACTATAAACCCACTATCGGTCAGTTTCCCTTTACTTCCGTTATTATTTCTCCGATAGTGGGTTTATAGTGAACTTATATATATATATATATATATATATATATATATATATATATATATATATATATTTATATATATATATATATGTATATATATACATATATATATATATATATATGTATTTATTTATTTATTTATTAATCTATTTATTTCTTATGTACGGGGAATGTCTGCCAAGCAGAAACGATAAGAGGGCACAAAAGCAAGGAACGGATGAAGGGCGATTGTAAGTGGATGAAGATATGAGGTGGCTCGAAGAGATGTTCATCTCATCTACTTCATGAATTATTCAGAGTGGACGGGGGTGGGGAGATGGAGTGGGTCGCTGTAGGATGAAGCCGAGAAGTATGACGTTCAAGCACATGTATTGCCATTGACCTAAGCTGTGTGACCGGGAACAGTAGTGACCTTTCATTCCAGTGGGTCTGAGATGTGAGAGTTGGTTAACTGGGTTTTATTGGCTACACACGCGCACACACACACACACACACACACACACACACACACACACACACACACACACACACACACACACACACACACACACACACACAGACACACACACACACACAACCACGCACACACACACACACACACACACACACACACACACACACACACACACACACACACACACACACACACACACACACACACACACACACACACACACACATACACACACACACACACACACACACACTCTCTCTCTCTCTCTCTCACACACACATACACACACACATACACACACACACACACACACACACACACACACACACACACACACACACACACACACACACACACACACACACACACACACACACACACACACACACACACACACACACACATATATATATATATATATATATATATATATATATATATGTATATGTACATATATATATATATACATATATATATATATTTGTACGACACTGAATGAGTCCCAGTGTTTAGAGATACGTTTTATCAACCACAATGCACTTTAATTCTATGCCATATAGGCGCATGCAGAAATTGTATATATATATATATATATATGTATATATATATATATATATATATATATATATATATATATATATATCTATATATATATATATATATATATATATATATATCACAACTAACACCACAGTCTTTCTTTCGTCCGACTGTGGTGTTAGTTGTGATTTACAAATGTTGCTATATTTCTCACCAGTGATATATATATGTATATATATGTATATATATATATATGTATATAATGTATATGTATATATATGTATATAATGTATATGTATATATATATATATATATATATATATATATTTGTGTATTTTGGGAGCAGGTTCTCTTTTAAACATGTATGATTGAATACGACAGCATTCTGGAAGTTGTTGATTTTCTTTCTTGTATTTTCTATTTTTCTAATTATATTCTTCCCTTGGATAGGGTGGGCATAGACCAATTCCTTATACTTCTCCATTTTATTACACGACGTTTCGTCTCTAATAAGACATCTTCTGGTATTTCTGTTTTAAAGATACAATAGATATTTATGATACTAGTCTGAATTACATTGATTGTTGCACATTTACAATTTATATCAAATCTTACAATTACATTTACATTTTAAATTTGAATGAATAATAACACTAAAGATAATATTATTAATAATAATAATGATAATAATAATATTAATAACTACTTCTTGCCTTAGGTGAAAAGGATGGCTAGCGGCTACATGTTGACCCTGGGCGACCTTCTCCTAGGAAGGTGTGAGGAGATTAGCGGATTACCCGTGACCTCTGTCCTTTTAAATGGTTCAGAGACCTGATGAGGAGAGGGGGTGTGTGTAGGGGGTGGGGGAGGAGGAGGAGGAGGGAGAGGAGAGGGTGAAGCTGAGGGGGAGGGGGTGGTAGAGGCGGAATATTGCAATTTATGGCTATACAAGGGGATATTAGATATTAGGTCGCATTGCAAATTGATGGAAGGAGCTTTTTCTCTAATGTATATAGATTCTAAGAGCTGGAGTTTTCTTGAATTATAATGGTGTCCAATGATTTTAGTATTTTTAGATATTAAATCCCTTTTGATTACTATGTTGTGGCATTTCTTTAGGTGTTCTTTTATCGCCCCCGTTTGCTGATGGTATGTTAATCTTCTGCCTAAAGTACATTGTGTATGACCAATGTATTTCGCTGGAAGTGCAAAGTCTTCCTCTGGACAAGTGAATTCATAAATTACATTGGTTCTTTGTAATGCCTCAGGTTTGAACAGGTTATTTTCCATCACTAGTGAAGATGTTTTGGGATTCTTATAGTATATGATGACTTTTATTTCATCTTCCTTGTTTACGGGGTGGCAATTTTTCTTTATTATGTCTCTGACAGCTTTCTCATCTTTTTTGTATGCTTCTGTATAAGTGTTGTGGTAAAATATGTTTATCTGGTGTTTTGCTTTGGATTTACTCTGAGTGTTGTCCTTGGAATAAAATCTATGAAGCATTTCTTTTGTCATGTTGTCAAAATCAGTATTAGAATAACCATTATTAATGAGCTTTCCATGATGAGCATACTAGTAAGGCTCTTTTTATATATGCTCTGATGACACCTTTTTTATAATTTTCTGTGCATTCCCCGTTTCCATTCATGCATTTGTTTAAGTTGGTAGGCTTCCGGTATACATTCAAGGTATATTTATTGGGTTTGGAATCTACTAATATGTCTAGAAAGGGGAGAGTTCCATTCTTGTTCAATTCAACAGTAAAAGAGAGCCCAGAAATCTCTTGGAGGTGGTACCTTAGTAGTTCTAGGTCTTTAGTTGATTTAGTGCTAACAAATATATCATCAATGTATCTGCAATAAATATGTGGTGTCAAATATCTGTTTTGGAAACCCCTATGTTCTACTTCAGCCATAAATGCTTGGGCAAATAGGACTCCTAGTGGTGACCCCATGGATACACCGTCCGTTTGCATATAAAGTTTTCCCTCTGGGCATCTGAATGGGACCTCTGTGGTGCAAGTTTCTAATAATGCTTTCATAAAGTTGTGTGGGATTTTGGGTGGTGGGAGATCACTGTGATGGTATACATAGTCTAATATGATATTAATAGTTCTTGTGACGGGAATTTCAGTATATGTATACATATATATATATATATATATATATATATATATATATATGTATACATATATATATATATATATGTATATATATACATATATATATATATATATATATATATATATATATATGTGTGTGTGTGTGTGTGTGTGTGTGTGTGTGTGTGTGTGTGTGTGTGTGTGTGTGTGTGTGTGTGTGTGTGTGTGTGTGTGTGTGTGTGTGTGTGTGTGTGTGTGTGTGTGTGTGTGTGTGTGTGTGTGTGTGTGTGTATGGGTGAGGTGTGTGGGTGTAGGAGAGAGAAATAAAGACAAGATGCTAGTTAATTTTGAAGAAAAAATCTAACATATACATTCTTTGCAAGAGGGTGTAGATCGTAAATGGGTTTAGAAAAAACTAAATGAGACAACAAATAACCAAACAGGTGAGAGCAGGAGGTGAAAGCGCCGAATAGTAGATTACACAGATCGATTTAGTTTCAAAGCTGAGAGAAGTAAACTAATTCTAAAGGAAAAAATCAGCTTTGTAAAGATAAAGGATAATGAGAAGGAATATTATATATAAAGACAGATTTTAAATTTTAGAAGCGGTTTGAGTTTATTAAAGAGCAGAATTAAGAGATATGGAAGATATTTTTTTCATATAGAGAAAACTATTCGAAAAGGTAAAAATGTAAAACAGGTGCAGCAAAATCTAGCTTTAGGAAACCAGCAGACAATTTCTTTGAAAAATAGAATCGAAGATATTACTAACTGCAGAAACAGAAAGGCAAAAAGCTTAGACGCATTTTATCAGGCAATACAGTATACTCCTCAAATACCACAGCTTAGTGAATAAAGATATCTGTAGACATTTGCAGTGTACCAGAAATTACAGATGTAGAAGTAATGTTGGTTCTAAAAAATTACCTGAGATGACAACGTACAGATCTTATATACAGGGAAAGAGGTTCATTCTAGATTTTAAATAGCAATTGCAACAACAAAATGGTAAGAGTAGATACTATGAAAGGACATTACCTTTATCAAATGTATGTTTCATTTATTTCGCTTTACCAAGTGAAACGTCGTAATTTAATAAAGGTTCCAACGTCACATAAGCGAAACAAATGAGATACTATGACGAATCTAAATTATATCAATTATATATCCAGTATCTACATAATGAAACGTTCCTAAATCATGGCGTAACAGTAGAGTTATTTTACCTCATAAGAAAGGAGACCAGAAAGACATGAGTAATTATCGACTAAATAGATTGTGAAATGTATACAAAGTGTTTTCCAAGATTCTTACAAATTAACTAAGTAAATTTTCATTTGCAAGCCAACCTAGAAAGCTCGGGTTTTAAAAGTGAATATTCTGCTAAAGACCAGAAGAAACTGAAAATAAATTATCTTTATAGATTACAAAAAGGCCATTGACACAGTAAAACAAATGGTAATATCAAAACAAGGAACAAACAAACGCATCGTAAAGGATTTATGGAACATTTACAGAAAAGCTAGAGCTTCAATTCCACTAGATAGAGACAAAAAAAAAAAAATCAAGATTGAGAAAGAAGTAGTGCAAGGTGAAGCAACTTGATCAAAGATATTGATACCTTGACCCAAAGAAATATTCCAAACATTTTAGGAAGACATTATTCTCCTTTCAAAACCATCATGAGACTTATAAGATATGGTCGATGATCTCACCAAAGAAATCCTCAAGAAAGGTTTGAAAATAGATTAAGCAGAACAAAATGAAGTTCAACCCGAAAGTTAAAATTTAAGAAACCATAAGCGATCGTAGGAATCATGAATGTGAAAAGTATTACTATATAATTCAGATTATGAAAATAACTGAATAACTGATACATATATATATATATATATATATATACAGTGTGTATATATATATATATATATATATATATATATATATATGTATATATATATATATATATATATATATATATATATATATATATATATATATATATATATATATGATAGAAATATCATAATTGGATGGAAAATGTTTGGTAAATATAAGAACAAGAATAAATCCCTAACTCTATGATAGCAACACTAAGTTAACAAATAGTGTATAACACCAGCCATAAGCTACAAATGTGGAACTTAGAAATTTATGAAAATAATGTAGACAAAGTTAGTGAGTACACAGAGAGCAATTGGGAGATCACGGTACTGGGAAGAACACTGAAAGACAAGAAGAGGGCAAGTTGAATGATAGAGCAGAGTGGAGTGAAATATTTAGTGGAGACGACTGAATATATGTATGGAAAGTAGAGTAGGTGTGTTACTGACTTGACGCCGCGAGATGGGAGACTTGGAAAAGGATGACCAGACAGAAGATGAAAAGATGAGAAAAGCTTGCAGGAGTGACGTGGCAGAGAGTGGTGCAGCTGCTCGACTAATAGAGGAGGTTGATAAGGGCCATATACGAATGTGTGTGTGTGTGTGTGTGTGTGTGTGTGTGTGTGTGTATTTACCTAGTTGTATTTACCTAGTTGTATTTTACGGGAAGGGGAGCTATGCTCGTGAGGTCCCGTCTTCATATCTCATTTTATCTAAACTATTTTTAAATTCATGTATTGTTTTTGCACACACCACTTTCTCATCTAACTTGTTCCAACTGTCTATTACTCTGTGAGGAAAGCTGTTCTTTTTCAAATCTCTTCTATAGCTGTCTTTTTTTATTTTCTTTCCGTGTCCTCTTGTATTTCTGTCATCCCATTTTATCAGATTCTCTCTATCAGTAATTTCTATGCCTTTCATGATTCTGTAAATAGCTATCAAATCTCCTCTCTCTCTTCTTTGCTCTAGTGTCTGTAGTTTAAGTTTTTGTAGTCTCTCTTCATATGATAGTTTTGAGAGTGTTGGTGCCAGTTTTGTGATTGCTCTTTGTATTCTTTCAAGTTTTTTTATACATTTTTTTGTACTTGGTGACCATATCGTTGCTGCATATTCCAATCTTGGTCTTATCAGGGTGATTAGGATTTTATTCACCATTTCTTCATCCAGGTATGTAAATGCCACTTTGATTGTTCTTATTAAGTTTTAAGTTTCTCCAAAAATCTTATCTATATGTTTCTCAGGTGTCATATTATTCATAACAATGACTCCCAGGTCCTTCTCATTTTCTACTTTTTTTATTCCTTCTTCTCCCAAATTATATGATCCTGTTATTCTGTTTTTGCTTTTTTCCAAATTCCATTATACTACACTTTTTTGTATTGAATTCCATCTCCCACTTCCTACTCCATTCTTGTACTTTATTTAGATCTCTCTGTAGTGATTCACAATCTTCTTCAGTTTTCACTCTTTTCAGTAGTTTTGCATCATCTGCAAAGAAGCTCATATAGCTTTCAATTCCTTCATCCATATCATTAATATATATAGCAAACATTATTGGGGCCAGAACTGTTCCCTGCGGGACACCGCTTATTACTTCATTCCATTTTGAGTGCTGATCTCTTATCACTACTCTCATTTTTCTTTCTTGCAAAAAGTCTTCCATCCAATTTAGCAATTTACCTTGTATTCCTCCTTCATATTCTAATTTCTTAAGCAACTTCTTATGTGGTACTTTGTCAAAAGCTTTTTTTAGGTCTAGAAATGCACAATCAGCCCATCCATCTCTTTCTTGTATTATATCTATTAGCCTTGAATAGAAACATATTAAATTGGTGACGCATGATCGTCCTTGTCTGAATCCAAATTGCCTTGGATTTAGTACGTTGTTTTTTTCCAAGTATTTTACCCATCTACTTTTGATAATTCTTTCACAAATTTTTGCTATTGTACTTGTTAGAGAGACTGGTCTATAGTTGGTAGGTTCTTCTTTATTTCCTCCTTTATATATAGGTACTATATTTGCTTTTTTCCAATCTTCTGGAACTTTTCCTTCTTTTAAGGAACTGCTTATTATGCTATGTATTTTGTCTGCCAGTTCATTCCTGCATTCTTTCAGAATCCAGTTTGCTATTTCATCTGGCCCATGTGATTTTCTGATATCAAAATTACCCAAGTGTGTCAATATTTCATTCTTTGTTACTTCTATTTCTTCCATAGGGGGGACTTTTTCTTTCCACTCAATCTCTTCAGGTTGTATATTTTCCCTTGTAAACACTGATTTAAAATGTTTGTTCATAATTTCTGCCATTTCCATTTCCTCAGTGTATTCAACTCCTCCTTGTCTTAATTTCTCCAAGTCTTGTTTGTTTTTCAGTTTATTGTTTACAAATCTGTAAAATAATTTTGGTTGATCTTTACACTTTTCTATAACATCTTTTTCATATTTTCTTTTTTCCTCTCTGCACTTTTGTACATATTCATTTCTATAACCAGTATATATTTTCCATTATTCAGGTCTTCTGTCTTTTTTCCATCTGGTCCAGGCTTTGTCTCTTTTGTCTTTTAACTCCCTACAACTTTTGTTGTACCAGCATTTTACATATTTTTTTTCTTGTTTTTGTCTTGGGACATACTTTTCCACTCCTTTTTTGTAAATTTTTGTCAAAATATTCCATTTCTCTTCCACTGATGTTTCTTCTTTGTATATTTCTTCCCAGTTTTCTTGTTGGAAGAATTCTCTTATTTTATCAAAGTTTGTTTTTTCATACATCATTCTTCCTTTTCTATATTGTTCATTTCTTTTGATATATTTTTCTTCATTAAGTTCCAGTTCAATCAATATGTGGTCACTTTTACCTATTGGTGTTTTATATTCAATCTTGTCCACTATTCTAGGTTCAGATGTAATTATTAAGTCTAGCCTCGATGGTTCTTCTTCATTTCTATACCTAGTGTTCTCTTGTATCCATTGTGTCATTGAATGGTCAGTAATCATCTCAAGTAGAGCATTTCCCCATGAGTCATCACCACTCTTTACTGTCATTTCTTCCCAGCAGATTTCTTTGCAATTAAAGTCGCCCATCATAACTATTCTTCCTCCGTCTTCCATTATTTTAGTTAATGCTATCTTTGTGTCCTCTAACATACTTTTATATTCACTCTCCTCTCATGAGGCTGTTTTCGGAGGCACATAATTGATCACAAATTTTCTGCTCTTCTTATCTCTGTCTTCCACTTCTATCATAATCATCTCTACTGTATTCTTTCCATATATGACACCTTTCATGTTTATATCCTTCTTAGTCAGGAACATAACTCCACCCCCTTGCTTTTTCTCTCTGTTTCTAATCCAATAATTGTATGCATCATGTCCTACACTGTTGGGTGGTAGTGGGCCTTTTAATTTTGTTTCTACAATTCCCATTATGTCCGGTTCTTTTTCTTTCAAATAATCATTCAGCTCATTCAATCCTGTTATTAATCCATCTATATTTGTGTAAGACACTCTTAGTTTTCTGCCACTTCCATTGTGTTCTCTGTTTCCCTTATGTTTTTCTTTTGTATGTCGAACTTCCTTAGTTTCATGTTCACTACTCTCCAATAGAATCTCTCTTTCTCTGACTCCGTTCTGTTCTCGTTTTTTGCCTTAGCTTCCAGTCTTTTCTGCTTTTCTTCCTCTCTTTCCTCTTTATTCATTTCTCTTTTTATCCATATCTTTTTGTATTGTTCACTTGTTGCTAGTTTCCCTGTTTTGAATAAGATATTCTCTGCCGTTGTTTGTGACTTGAATTTAATCTTAATTGGTCTGGTCTTGTCTGTGCTATACTTTCCGAGTCTAAATTTCTCTTCGATTTGTTTCATAATTTCTGGTTCATCTTCCTGAACTGATTCTAGTAATTGGCTTACTTTTTCATTTTCCTCTTTGATTCTTGTGGTTCTATCTGTGTTGTGTTTCTCTTCCATTCCTAATATAATTATACATTTCTTCTTGTCTGCTAAATCCCTTACTATATTCTCCTTTTGTCTCATCACTTTAATAACTGAGTCTTCAGTATGTTCTTTCAATTGCTGTTTGACTATGTCAGTGAATGAAACCTTATTTCCTTCTTGGGTTTTCTTCCAATTTTTACTTTCTTTAGCTATCGTTTCTCTGTTTTCTTTACTATTCTTCTTCAATTCCTCATTCTCCACCTTTACCTCTCTTAACTGTCTTTTTAGGTCTTCTATTTCATCAGTTAAGTTTTTATTCGCCTTTTCCAGTTCTTCCAATCTTTCAACCCTTTGTAAAATGGTGTTCATATGACCTAACCTACTCTCCAAGTCCTCGATCACCTTATCAACCTTCTTCTCTAGTCTTGTCAGTCGGGGGGGGTTTGTGTCCCCCCCACTCTCTTTAAATCCCTTGAAAATATTCTCATCACTTTCTACTGTATTGTTCCTATCTATACTTCTAATCTTTACATTCTTATTAGACATTCCGTCGTCCTCCAGCTCGTCTTGTGGTCGTTTGTTTACTTTACGGCGGTCTGTTTGGACCAAGTCCTCTACTTCCTCATTACCTTCCATTTTCCCAGCAATCCCTCCCCTTCTCCTCTTTCCTTACTTTCCCACTACCCCACGAGCAATTTCCCCCCACCCTGTAAATACAAAAAGGCACTTCTCTTTGCGTTGGGATCCACAATCTGCACTTTTCTTCAGAACGTTCTTCAAGCCGTCCGTTCGTTGAAAGTGTGTGTGTGTGTGTGTGTGTGTGTATTCACTTGGTCTTTGGATCACGTGTTGGACTCGTGATCGACAGCTATTTCCCTCCTGGAAGAGAGCTCAGAGCTCGTAGGTCCGATCTATGGGTAATGCTATGACCTTGCACACACACACACCCCCAACTCCCCGCCCACGAGAGTTGGAGTAACACCCCTCAGCGCTGCGATACTGATATTATTTCAGCCCCGGGCGAGGGTCGAACCCGGACCTCCGTAGTGGCAGGCCAGAGCTCTAACCACAGCGCCATGAGAGGTGTGTGTGTGTGTGTGTGTGTGTGTGTGTGTGTGTGTGTGTGTGTGTGTGTGTGTGTGTGTGTGTGTGTGTGTGTGTGTGTGTGTGTGTGTGTGTGTGTGTGTGTGTATTTACCTACTTGTATTTACCTAGTTGCATTTTACGGAAAGGGGAGCTATGCTCGTGGTATCCCGTCTTCATATCTCGTTTTATCTAGACTGTTTTTAAATTCGTGTATTGTTTTTGCACACACCACTTTCTCATCTAGTGTGTGTGTGTGTGTGTGTGTGTGTGTGTGTGTGTGTGTGTGTGTGTGTGTGTGTGTGTGTGTGTGTGTGTGTGTGTGTGCGTGTGTGTGTGCGTATGTATTTTACCTAGTTGTATTTACTTAGCTGTAGTTTACGGGACGAGAGCTATGCTCGTAGTGACCCGTTTTAGTATCTCTCCACGTCCAGTTTTTTTCTTAAAATCGTGTATAGTTCTGGCGTTTACTGTTTCTATGTGTGTGTTCACTTGGTGTTCGGACTCGTGATCGACAGCTATTTCCCTCCTGGAAGAGAGCTCAGAGCTCGTAGGTCCGATCTATGGGTAATGCAATGACCTTGCACACACACACACACCCCCAACTCCCCGCCCACGAGAGTCAGAGTAACGACCCGAAGCGCAGCTGTACCGAAATAATTTCGGCCCTGGGCAGGATTCGAACCAAGCACTACGCGCACCACCATGCTCGTAGTTCATCGCTCTACCAACTGCGCCACCGTGTGTGTGTGTGTGTGTGTGTGTGTGTGTGTGTGTGTGTGTGTGTGTGTGTGTGTGTGTGTGTGTGTGTGTGTGTGTGTGTGTGTGTGTGTGTGTGTGTGTGTGTGTGTGTGTGTGTGTGTGTGTGTGTGTGTGTGTGTGTGTGTGTGTGTGTGTGTGTACGAGCACGCAGGCGCGCATGCGCAATACCTAGAAATTCCCACATACGCGCAGGTAATCTCGCCTAGAAGAAGGAGGAAGGGCGGAAGAAGACTTGGGATCTCCTGGTGGGAACTCGATCCCTGGACGCCCTTCGGGATCGGAGCGAGTTCCACAGTCGTGGTCGGCCTCGTAGAAGCCGACCCCAATCGACCTCAGACGCTGTGTGACAACAGCAGGGTCACTCTGGTTCATGGCCTTATTTTCATTTCAGAAAAAAGAAAAAGAAAAATGGTACTCTAAAAACGGTTCTAAGCTGATTGAAATAGTTTGGTGGTGGTATAGATATGTTAGTAAGATATCGTAGCAAAGAGGTTAAGGTGTCGGTACAGGGTGATCAGGAACAACGTTAGTACCTGAAGGAGTGTGGTTTCCAACTCAAGGTAAACAGGATTAGTTATTTGATCTGCGCTCGGCGTCCTGCCGTGTCGGAAAACTGTGTCACTTGGAGCAACTGTGTCGGAAGACAGCTGCGGGGCACGGCGATACGATGCCACACGTTTTCTTTGTTTTTCTGATCGATCAGAATTGTAAGAACAGGGGTTTGCTTGTTTTTGTGACCGATCAGAAGAGTGGATTTTTTTTTTTTTTTTTTTGTGATCGATCAGAATTGTAAGAACAGGGTTTTGCTTGTTTTTATGACCGATCAGAACAGTGGATTTTTTTTTTTTTTTTTGTGATCGATCAGGATGATGGAAAGATTATAATTCATTATAATTTTCAGGCCCTGCATTTGGTTTGGATCACTAATACTTTATGAACAAAACACATTTATCAATAGTTCAGAGCTGTTTCGGGACTCGTACCGGGATCGTTTAAAAATTTGGTCCCCTCCCATCACTACTTCTTTTTTTCTTCTTCTTCTTCTTCTTTTTTATCAGAATGTTTGGAAGATGGATTTTCTTTTTCTGATCGATCAAAATAGCGGGGACAATTTTTCTTATGATCGATCAGAATAGTGAAAACAGGGTGTTTGTTTTATATACATACAGTACATACATACATATATATATATATATATATATATATATATATATATATATATACACATATACATATATATATATATATATATATATATATATATATGCACAAATATCACTGGGCACACGTGAATTACAAATATGCAGAGTCTACTAGGAAGAGGAAAAGCACACGGAGTCCGTGTGTTTTTCCTCTTCCTAGTGGACTCTGCATATATATATATATATATATATATATATATATATATATATATATATATATATATATATATATATATATATATATAGATAGATAGAT
>NC_134818.1:23889632-23969632 GCF_046742065.1 Oratosquilla oratoria | reverse complement strand
TAGACCACACCGTTGTTGTTAGGAGGGCTGTTCTTAATTAAAGTTTTCTTAATGGTGTGGTCATATTTAAAAGCTACTTTGATATCCAATTTTTTGAGTAGGTTGACAATACTAAGAAAATTTCCATGAAAAGGAAGAACTAGTGTATTAAGTTGTTTATGGTTTCCTTGTTCTTGATTGTAAGTTTTGTAAAAGCGTTTCCTGGCGGTATTGTGACATTGATTAAGAATATGAGTGGGATCTTTTAACTTTTCCCCAATATCCCGGATAGTTCTAATTTCGCCATCAATAAATTCAGGATCTTAAATCCTGTAAGCTCTCAAGTACATGGAAATAAAAACTGATCTTTTTACATTGATGTGATGATTGGAATAAAATGAACATAGGAAAGAATATTGGTAGGTTTTCTATAGACTTTTGTTTTCAGAGTACCATTATCTCTAATTATTTCAATATCTTTACTTAAAGGTAGAGAAGATTTGATTAAATATTTCTCTACACAAAATCCTTCAACACCTTATTTGTATGGGGTTATTAAAACTCACAAGCCAAATCATTCCATTAGGCCCATCATCAGTTCTGTAGGCTCTGTAAGCTATAAGCTTTCTAAGTGGCTTGTGACAAAGCTTTCTCCATTTGTAGGCACTATTTCTAACTCATTTATTCAAAATAGTGAAGACTTGATTCAAAAGGTTAAATCTCTTAACATTGATTATCCTTACAATTTAGTTAGTTTCGATGTTACTGGGCGCTTTACACATGTCCCAATTAAAGATGTTTTAACCTTTCTCCCAAATATTCTAGGTAACAGTATTGATGGTATCCCTTGTAAAAAAATTATAAGATTAATAATTCTGTGTGTAAATAATTCTTCTTTTGTCTTTGAGGGGAAATATTACACACAGACCTTCGGGATGGCTATGGGAAATCCTCTTTCACCGGTTTTAGCTAACATCTACATGGAATATTTTGAAAAATATTTATTACCAACTATTAAAGATGAAAAAGTTATTTCGTTCAGATATGTAAACGATGTTTTGTGTTTCTGGCCTAATAACATATCTATTGATGATATCCTTATTAATCTAAATTCACTGGTACCACTCTTGAGATAGAAAATAACAACAGTTTGCTCTTTTTAGATGTTATACAACCATCATATTGATTGGTCTAAGACAACAATTTTAGCCAAAGGAAAAAGCCTACAAGAAAGAAATATAATAGAATCCTGCTTAATATCAGGCACGTTTGATAAAAATATAAACTTAAGCTATGGTCATTTTAAATGTGATAAATTGGTAACCCAAATGGTCACCAAGATCTTTCCGCCAGATTGAGTCTTATGTGTTGGTCAGGTCGATAGAGGTAAGGTCATCCCCCTTCTCACATTGTATTGTCTCCCCCTTCCCCCCTTATGGTTGCCACCTGATACATTTAAACCCAACTCTGTATCTCTGTCATTTAGTCTGAAGATGTAATATACGAAAGTACTTACTGTCTACAAGTTTCCCTTCTGTTGTTATTTTGCATTTTTGTATCACGGTGATGTGATTGCTTGCACACACACACACACATATATATATATATATATATATATATATATATATATATATATATATATATATATATATATATATATATATATATTACAAATCATTATAGAGGAAGAGCATGCCGACAGGCCTTTTAATCCATAACTAGATCGGAGGCGAAAAAAGTAAATAAAAAATGAAATAGATAAATAGAAAATTATAACTAAAAACAAGCAGAAAGATAGTAATAGTTTATAATAAAAAAGATAAGTAATAATAAATAAATAACTTTAATGAATAAATAAATAATTATAAATGCAAACATAAATAAAATAAAATAAAATAAATGGCAGGCATTACAGCATATTGATTAAGTGTTTATCTCAATGAATCTTTAAAATAAATCTAAGCTGTATTAAATTGCACTGCTTCTGCAGGAAGTTTATTCCATTCATTTACTTCACGATTGGCGAAGTTGTTTCTACCCACTTCCAAATTAAATCTATTTCCTGACAGTTTGACACAACTATTTCTTGTGTGAGTCGCATTCATCGTGAAAATTTCGTCACTTTTGATATTATCAATTCTCTTTAGAGTCTTAAAGACCTGTATCAAATCAATCGAGTCTTAAGCTTTTTTAGGGAAAAGATATTCATATGTTTTATGTGTGTGTGTGTGTGTGTGTGTGTGTGTGTGTGTGTGTGTGTGTGTGTGTGTGTGTGTGTGTGTGTGTGTGTGTGTGTGTGTGTATTCACCTCGGATCTGCTCATTATTTGCCGATCTCTGGGTAGGTCTGTGGGCTTGTGAGGCCTGTGCCTTACCAATCCGCCACGGGGCCGTGTGTGTGTGTGTGTGTGTGTGTGTGTGTGTGTGTGTGTGTGTGTGTGTGTGTGTGTGTTCTTTATGGTCAGATCCTGGAAGAAAATGGTCAGCAGGAGATCAAAGAAAGAGGTTCAAGTACCACTCAAAGGAACTTTTAAAATATATGTGGTACCTATCCCACAAACTTAGATGAGCTAGCTCCAATAGCGCTCCACCTGCCATACGGGAATAATGCATCTTGAGGATCATTTCAAAAGAAGAGAGAAATAGGGGCCACCTGTGCAACTAAATATGCAGCTCCAGAATAGGACACCATGCTGCCCATATACAGTGACAACTACGTCACCACTGATGAAGACTCGTCATCAACACTTCATCCTCACTTGGAGCAACGTCATCATCGATTACGATGGACAGCCGTAAGCAAGTGTGTGCATGTGTGTGCAAATATGTATGTACCGTAAATATGTATATTTGAAAATTGCATAAATATTTACATATGTAGGCTATGCACTTACCTAATTGGCATTATACAGGAAAGGAGCTAAACTCAGGTTCTTCAACTACTATCATCTATGCTTGGTTTTGAGTTGGCTTAAGGTCTTTGCCTGTATGTATCCATGGATGTACTAACTATTATGCTTGGTTTTGAGTTGGCTTAAGGTCTTTGCCTGTATGTATCCATGGATGTACTATTACGTATGTGTTTATTTATATATGTATGTATGAACAGCTAAGGACTCGACGGTTTCGAATCGCGGTTGGAAACATTCGGACAATTTCCGTGAGCCAATCACAGTGCATCGATGGCGTCCGAAAGATTGTTTACAAAGTGTGAAAGTGGAGGAGATTAGATCGAAAGAAGAAAAAAGCACGTATTGGGTTACATTTAAAAGAAGAATTTTTCATTCAAGTGTTGGTGAAGTTAGTGTTTTAGTCGAGAAAATAAGCAGAAGGAAAATAAAACTGTCTCCAGCGCAAGTGACGACAAAGCTTTATGGCTGAGGTAAGCTGGAAAAATGAGAGACAATTTCAATAATTGTATTCTTAGGAAAGTATTGCACATTACTTTGTGTTTAGATGTTTATAATCATATTTGTTTTGCAATTGTGTTACAATGCACAAGGGTGACAATCATACTTGTCTTGTAATTGTGTTGCCATGCGCAAGGTTTATAGAGATTTCAAATGAAATGTTATGTGATTCGTGGTTGTACGTTTGGTGTGGTAGCGGTTACAAAAATTCAGTAGTGCGGAACAGTGGTTCTTATGTCATACAAAATGGTGTGAAGGTTTATCTGTTGGCATGGAAGAAATATTCATCGTGTTCATAAATTATTGAAGTTTAATTAAGTACATGAATGAATTATGGCGCATAGCCTTCGTGGCATGAAGGCAGTTGCATTCTTATACACATTTTCAGTTTGTTTATATTCGTATTTCGATCATTAATTGTCCCAATTTTTAACCTATTTGATTACTACGGACTACAATTAATTAGGAAAGTTAGGTTTTGTTAGGTTTGTGTTGGATAATGTATTAATTAAGGTAAAATTAACTTTGAAATACTAAGCGTAAATGTAAGACTTGGAACAACCGTTCACGGGGCGTGTAGTCGTTAGTGTTTATGTTTTGAACGTCGATTGTCCAGTCGATTTGAATATAATTTGCCCCACCTCTCTTGAGACTATAGTGCATGTGAAATATGGTTAGTTTCAAAATAGCAAATCTTGAGCAGTTGTCCAACACTTGTTTGACAAGGAATGTGCATTTTTATGATGAATACTATTCGACATCATATGATCAAATAGTTGTGGCCTCGGGATTTCATGTGGAGTCAGTCTAATCAATCGATCAACAAATTCTTTAGTTTCAAACGGTTTTTATCCTGACATTGTAACGTCAGAGGGAGGGGGTGATGTCGTCCTTGTATTTCAATCAATATTTTCGCTAAGGTGATACAATGCATGTATTTTATTTAGATTAACGATAAGCAGCTTTATTTAGGTAAGGGTA
Organism: Oratosquilla oratoria; assembly: GCF_046742065.1. NCBI lineage: Eukaryota > Metazoa > Arthropoda > Malacostraca > Stomatopoda > Squillidae > Oratosquilla > Oratosquilla oratoria. The sequence continues at coordinate 23,965,263 of NC_134818.1, read as the reverse complement.
AGGCACAATAACGAAGTGGCTTCTTAGGAAAACAGGATGAATGTTGTCGGGACCGGGGCGGCCCCTCCTTAACCAAATAAAATCTCCTGGCGCAGACCATAAGATTAGTGTAAGATTCAGGTTGGCAGTAAGCCGTAGATTAAAGTTGTAACACTGTTCTGCTATGAACGTGATCATAAGGAGTAGATGTCTGGAGACTGGATAATCTTATAAAAAATAAGGTTAAAATGAATTGTTGGATAAATATTTTAGACGGGATGTACTTATTAAGTAATATAATAGTAATAATAAATGATAGTAGAAGTTATGGTAATAACAGAAATGTAAGAGAATATGAAAAATATAATTAAGACTACAGTGAAGAAGGTAACGCCATGTTTGAATAGACGTTGTTGGAGGCAAACATTCCTGGGTTTCCCCGACACACTCAATGCGTCCCTCATAACATAACAAATACCGACGCCTCCTTCGCTCAGACCACCGCTACTACTGTTCCCACCACTACTACCACCACCAACAACAGCAAAGTCTGTACTCTCGTTACCACCACAACAACCAATAATATTGTTACCATCACCACTACCATTACTTAATACTGTTATCGTTACTGGCATTCCTTACCACCATTATCACCACCCTTAGTGCTACCACCACCACCATCATCATTGTTCTAATCACTACTACCACTGCTAACACCACCGCTACTTCTACTACTACTACTACTACTACTAACGCCACTAGCACCACCACCACTACTAACACAACCACCACCAATACTGTCACTACTATAACCATTACTACTACCAGCACTAGTTTCATCACCACAACAACTATCAATGCAACTACTACCACCACTACTATAACCATTATCATTATTGTTATCATTGCTACTTCCATCATCACTACGGTTATCTTTACTACTACCAATACTACTACTATAACAACCACTACTACCACCACTGCCCCATTCATAACTATCACCAGAAAGACAACGGTGGTGATATAAATGTCATTGCCTTTTCCAACCATTACCAACCACCACCATTATCACGACACACACCTCCATTCACAAACAGTTTATTATACAATTAACACCAACACGACCGTCCACACCACCACATTCGCTCACACACACCATCCGTATCAACATTACTCATCGCTGTCATCACCACTTCATCTACATCCACCAAACCACCTTCCCTGCAACCGTTGCACCCACCTCCACCATCTCTACCTCTACCATTACCACCATCATTGGCATCATCACTACCACTAGTCCCTCCCCTATCACGGGACAGGTACATGTAGAGAGTGCCTGACCGATGGCACTGGTGTCACAGGAAAGGAGTGATAGAGCTCCGATTGGCACCCCGACGCGTAGGGAGACGCGTCGTTCGTGGGCCCCCGGCGGCTCGGCAGTTTCGTAGTGGTACTAGTGATAGTGGTGCGGCACTCATCGTCTCGCTCCAGAGAGAGAGATGGGCTGATAAGTCAAGGTTCTTCAAAGTACGCTAAGTGACCTCCTGACACTGGGTCGCAGTTTTTTTCCAGTAGGATCACCTCGTACATTGATAAGTGAATAAGTGAGATAAATTAACTACCACCGTCAGTGGTCAGTGGACGAAATATACGGTTTACTCTGTATCTCAGCTTATCTTTCTCCTAGAGTGGGTCTAAGTTATATATATATATATATATATATATATATATATATATATATATATAATATATATATATATAAGCATGTATGTATGTATACATGTATAGGTAAAAATGTATTTTGCTGGAGTGAGGTAGGCACAAAAGTTATCCAGTGAATAGGGTTGTGAAAATAATACATCAAATCAAACTGAGTCGCGATAATAAACGAACAAACAAACTGAGTGGCGATAATAGACGAACAAACAGATGAATAGACAGATGAATAAATAGGTAAGATAAATCGTCGCGGAATCTGACAGTTTTGATTCGACCAAGGCAAGGATCTCTCCGATCATGGCGAAGTAGATCGAGGTTTCTTTAATGACATTTGTTGCCCTTTGTCACACCTTAGTAATGAGAAAACCTCTGCCACGCGAGTGCGGTATCTCTGTTGTCGTTGTCGTGGCCTCATTTGCCCTCTTTGGTTACCGCAGACGTCGTAGTTCGATCTGGGTCAGTGGTTTCCAGAAAATGAGATCTTTCGTGTGATATAACTTACCACTGAGAAAGTCGACCTCTCAAGCCGTCTCTCTTAGTGAGATAGATACGGATAGTGGTCTTGATGAGCTGTTGATAAAACAATTTTCAGAAGACACACACGCACGCAAATATCTTTATGCAAATATCCTTAAACGCATACATCATGCCAACGCTTATTTAATTGTAGTAGAAGGTGAGGAGGCGCGTAACTGCGGCCGAAGCAGTCATTATTACCCTATGCGGTTTAGGGACTTGGGGCAGGTAACAGTCATTGCTGGGAATCGGAAAGGAGTGCAGGATTCGAACCCTTAACTGAGTGAATGCGAGACTAACACGTTGCTTATAACGCCCCCAGCGTAGAACCAGTACTTTGTAGAGAGTTACACCACCTCTGGTAATGATAGGTGACACTGGAGATAGTGGTCTAGTTTCCGGTGATTAGGTTGGCTTCTTCTGGAGGATGTGGACACCAGAATGTTGTCGGTGGACTTTCGGAATCTTGGCGTACATTTGCCACAACTTGTTTCTGAGTCATATATCCTTTATCCTTGCCGTATGGGCTTTCTTTCATTTTGAGAGATAATTTTAAGACGAATAAAATCGTTTGGTGTTAGCCAGAACGAAATCATAGAATCTTGTCAGACGGAACTGAGAGATGTATTTAATCGTTTGTAACCAGCGCTTCGATCCTTGGAGCTATAAAGGTGGCAAAAGACAGAGTAACATAAAGGATGGGGGCTAGTAAGAGATCATATTTGTCCGCATTATCTTTAGAGTGGAGAATTAACCTTAAACCATAACAGAATACTACGTGACTCTGGTCCATAGAGGGTGTCACTAAGGTCCCTAAAGTATTGATTGCATAAAGTTTATGCAGGAAATACTCCATATAAGCTATCCCCATAAGTGTACAGTGTTGATGTGATATAACAAACAACTCAAGTGACTAAGATTATTGACAATGATTGAAAGCAAGAGGCTACAATGGCAGTGAGAGACTGAGTACTGACAGCATTACTTGCACAGAAGACTTGACAAGTGACGAGGAGCTTAATAGACTGAGTGTACAGTCTCAACTCTGAAGGCACGTTAGTAAGACCATACGTGCATGTAGATCATATACCATGAGTGTAGTTAGCTTCTGTGTGTGTGTTATACTCGTAAGGTTTCATTCGAGTGAATAAAATCGCTTGGCAACAACCAGGATAAAACAAAGTGTAAGTGTGTTTTGTGAATAAACCAAGTTAATAAAATCGTCTGGCGGCAGTCAGAATAGAACAGAGTCGTTGAACAAAAAGTGTTTCCATTTGGAGTGTGGGAAGCCTCCCGTATGTGACTGAAGCCGTCTGGCCTTTGCTGAAAGAAAACGTAAGAGGAGACTCCCGGCATCATGTGGCCTGGAAGACCATTCTTGGACAAGACGAGACTGAGCGCGCCCCCGAATATGGTGAGTGTGACTGGAACTACGAAAAGTGTCTTCCGTGGGATCTTTTTCTTTGGCAAATATTAATTGATTAAAAGAACGGTTGTGTCCGCCTACTATTAGAACAAGATAGAGGGATAGATTACAGATGAATATTATATAATTATATGTATGTATACACAAATCTATGAATACACCGTCTTAATCTCTTGACAGTCTTTACTAATTTCGGAGTTCTTAGATCCTGGTTGCCTCCTAGTCAGTGTTTTATTTACATTTTTCGGAAAGCATACTGCCACGTGTGTAGCAAGAGCATTGAGGTCTTGGAAAGCACGTAGTGCCTTACATAACAGGAGTGGACCATGTCAACAAATTCTTTAAAGATGTTATGGACCTGTATATGGCGTTGTCGATGCAGAAAAACTAAGAACATAATCTTCAAGTCATTTGTGGTTCCTGTCTTGCCGTAGAGGCGTGTCGACGGCTGTAGAATAAAGTCTGAAAAATTACTATCACAGTTATGATTTTTTATCAAACCAGCGATTGTTCCCACAATGCCTGTTTCCAGCATAATTCGTGAACGTCAACTCGCTTCCCAGATGTTGATCCGACTCACAAGAGACAACTCACAATTGAGACGAAAGGGGTACCCACACAACTCGTGACTTACCGAGAGTTGTTTAGAATGGCAAGGGTGGCTGCATGGAAGCTTGCGTGAAGAAACCGTGGGGATTGGTCGGGCGTATAACTTAGCGACGCAGTACCTGACGTATGATCCCCAATGGTGATGATGATGTGTGTGTGTGTGTGTGTATGTCATGAAATTCGACCACGATTAAGATTGTGATAAAAAAAAATTCAATACGATGACTTTGCTGGTGAATGTCTGGCGATTTCATTCAGTTCGATGCCCCATTCGTCTTGCCTCCCCCTGTAGGCGAATACAGTCGTGAGGTTTTTACAAGATCAAGGGAAGGGGTTAACATTTCGCTTAGTGGCAGCTTGAGTAAGAATTAAGGTTAGATCATTTTCTCCAGAGGTGAACAGAGATTAAGCCAAACCTCTGGTGTCTTGCGGGTTTTATCTCGGGTAAAGATGTTGCAATTGTGATATTGGGTCGATTATATCCTGCTAATTAAAAACTAGAAATAGCTTTGGTTGTTCCCTGTAAGAGGGGGTACCAGTAACGTAGTGAATTAATTTGAATAACAACTGTGAAAGGATGTCTTACATTCTTAGATAAATTAATCAATTTAGAGACAGTCAGGTGGTCTGGTCGGGGAATTTCCAATTTTTGTTTTGGTTTGTGGTTACGAGTAACAACGTTAGAAGTACAAATATACTACCCGAGTCGAAGTTATATATATATAAACATTTTATTGTGTAGTAATATATATTTGTTATATTACTGTGTACAGCAAAACTTTACTTCCGTAGCTAGGCTGTATTCTGTGAATAGGATTTGATATTTTACGTTTTCTGTAATGGTGCGGGTTTGAAATATAGAAAACGAAAATTTTAACGGGTAAATTTAAGATACGTAAAGTTAACCAACGCCAATATGTCGAGTTCTCGAATAATTTCTGTCAAATTAAATCATATTTCGATATTGGGATGTGGGTATTATCTGGGCACAAGTCCACCACATGCCATGTCGTTTGTTATATCCTAGATCAACTCGCCTCGTTAATTACACCAACTTTTACTATAGTAAATGGAAATATTATTTCCCAAATGTATGTTTTTCTTGGAATTAATTTGGATTTATTGGCAATAAAATGCATTGATATAGAAATACAATGTATGAAATTGCGAGAATAACACAAAAAACATACGAAACTTATTTCCTTTGTGTTCCTAGTTGATTGTGCTTGAGAAACAAGCTCTTTGGCTGCCTAATGCAATGTACGCGCGATCCCAATTGGCCATCTATGTAAACAACGATAGGGTAGAGAAGAGGAAGGCAGTTGTCGTATATAATCTTATAAAATAGTTACGTCTCACGGCAACAAGTAGCCTCCACACACCTCCGGTGCTAAACACGACAAAGTAAATCACAAACACCATTAATAATGGTGTTATTTCTACTGAAATTAATTCTTTTTCGCGCCAACTAGGGAGTGGGGACGTAAATCGAAAACGAGTTATTTGTTGTCGAAATCAATATCAAAATCCTATGAATCACACTGTAAAACATTGACTTCTTTCTAAATTTCATTGGAACGTGTTATATTTAGGTCAGTAGTGCGTGTATGTGTTTGCGTATTTAACTGGATGGTTACATGCAATCATTACCTTAGCGACTGTTTTTGGGGCTACCCTACGGGCTAGTCACTCACCATTCAACTGTATTGTAAAAAAAAATCTCTACTCATAAAGGAATTATAATAATACTTTAGTATTGTTTCTGGGATCTTTTCCATTTTACGGCATACAGTTGATTTCAACAACTTAAGAGAGGTAAGAAATGAATATTAATCTGAAACCTAACCTAACCTAATCTAAAAATTGTGCGTAAAATGGAAAATACACTGTTTCTGTCCCTGTTTATGCTGCTCCCTTGACTCTTCTTACCGCCTCTATGACTTCTTCCCTTTTTTCTGATCATCAGTGGTGTGTGTGTGTGTTGGGGGTTGAATGCCGCCACTGTATACACATGCGTGTTGAAGGCGACTAATTAGGACGGAGTGAGGGAGACTAGGGACCCACCTCTATATTTTTGCCCCCACGATATGTCAAGGTATAAGATGGTCTGAGAGAAGGACTCCAACCGAAAACCTAGTAATTGTGTCGTTGAGTGTGTGTAGATGTGATACGGATGAAGACAAAAGTGAAGAGATTAGTAGTATGTTTATGAGAAGAAAGATGGATGTGTTAGCTTTGAGTGAAACGAAACTGAAAGGAATAGGTTAGTAAACTCGTGTTTGGTATGTAGTGTAAGGACTGTGGGTGGGCAAGGGAGGGGAGTGGTTCTGTTGGTAATTGGTGAGACAGGTGTGTGGTGAAGTGTCATCGAAGATAAGGTGGGCGAAGGTGAGACTGGAATGAGAGATATAGGCATTTGTAAATGTATATGGCCCTGGTAGTGAGAGGATAGAAAGGTCTTTTTGGGTGTATTTGAATAAACATGTCGGCGGTTTTGGGAGAAATGTAAATGTAGTAATGTTGGGGAATCTTAATGCAAGAGTAGGAGATGAGCTTATAGATGAAGTAGGAGGAATTGTGTGGCAGGAAGAAAAGAAAGTGGAGAACATGTGTATTAAAAAATTATGCTAAACAACAATGTTTAAGAAGAAATATGAGCAGAAAGACACGTTCGCTAGGGTGGTTTGTGGGAGGATAGTGGAGAGCATTGATGACTTATGTAGTGGTGCCCAAAAGGAGAACTGGAATATTTCAGGGGTGAGGGCAACATATCATCAGATCACTGTCTAGTGGAAGGTAAACTGAAAGTGGAGTTTAAGTGGAGAGGGGTGCATAGAGGGAAGAGAAAAATAATTCCAGGTGAAGCTGAGAGAGGCATGGAATGTAAATAAAGAGAGAAAAAAAAGGAAAAGGTGTAGAGGAAGAATGTGTGTGTTTTTAGGTGTTGAAGTGTGCGAAGACGATATGTGGGATCAGGAGCATGGGAAGGAATAGAAGAGGGAGCAAATGGTGGGGTGAAGAAATGAGGGAGGTGACGGCAGAAAAGAAGCGAGCATATGAGGAAGGGCTGTAAATATTGTCACCTTTGCCCAACATACAGGAACACCCAGGTCAAGCTGCAGTTCTCAGTAGACATGTTTGGAGAGTCGAAATAAACAGAAAACGAGTTTAGAAGCTAAAGCGTTCGGCCGTAGGCAAGCGCAACCCCCCTCCCCCTTAACTCTACACACACATACACACACACACACACACACACACACACACACACACACACATATATATATATATATATATATGATAAATTTTATGACAGTCGCATATAGGATTCGAACCCACTGCTTTCGGCCACCCGTAAGATTACCTTCACAGGGAATGTGTGTGTGTGTGTATATATATATATATATATATATTCATTCATTCCCTGCCTCCTGTCTTTTTTGCTCCAACTGTGGTTTTCATGTGGTATATACATATACATAATTTCATATGTATATATATATATATATATATATATATATATATATATATATCATAGGTGTAAGAATGAGCTGACTCGGAATATAACTGTCTGATTGTAAACCCTGTTTTTTCTGTATAATATTTGCCTTCGTCTTCGTCTTGTGCTATGACATATTTTTAAATATCCCGATTTTCAACAAATATTTAACAAGAATATGATCTTGTTCGAGTACAAAGATACCTGCCCCCTCCTCTTCCTCCTCCTCCTCCTCCTCCTCCTACCACATATTTTTAATATATTGATAATAAGACAGCAAAGAATGCCTAGCTCCTTTGATTAGTGGGGCAGTGTTTGAAGTTTTCTGATTCTGTGTCTCAAGAGGCGTGCATGTAATTTGTGTGTGTGCGTTTGTGTGTATGTGAATGTACATGTTTGTTAATGTGCAAATATGCATGTTTGTGTGTGCGTGTACGTTTGTGTGTGTGTGATTGTACATCTTTGCGTTTGTACAAATATGTTTGTGTGTACGAGTACATGTGTGTGTATGTTGAGTGTGTATAAGTGTACATGTTTTTGTGTGTGTATATGAATGTATGTGTGTGTGGGTATGTGTGTGTATGAATGTATATGTGTGTGTGAATGTACGTATTTGTGATCGTGCATGTTTGTGTGTACATGTGTGTGATTGTGCGAATATGCATGTATGTGTATATACCTGCGTGTGCACGTATGTATATGTGTGTTTACAGTATATATATATATAATATATATATATATATATATATACATGTGTGTGCGCGTTTGCATGTGCTTATCTAATGGTCGTATACAGGATAAGGGCTGTGGTCGTGGGATCCCGTCTGAGTTCATTGGCTCGTACTCTGTGTTGCATATGTATGTTTGTATGTGTGCATGTGCTGAGTGTGTATGCTGTCGCGTGGTTATATGCTGTATATACTCCTGCGTGTTGGCCGAGGTATGAACGCGCATATACATATGCACTAGTTCCTGGAAAACCGACGATACAAAAAAAAAAAAAAAAAAGCAGGAAATAGTTTAGTCTTCGTTGCCTAGGGGGTGCCACGGAATTGAAAGAATTAATCTGTTGGTAGTCAGACTAAAAAGAAAAGGATCATTCCGGTAGTAAAGGGGTTAATTGGGATGGGTCATAATCCTGTAATTATACAGAAGGGGATCCACGTAGATTAATTTGATAGGCCGGCGGCAGATGGAGTAAAGAGAAGAAAATGTCACCCGGCAATGAGGGGGTCGAGAAGTCGAGATGGGTGGAGGGCGTCGAGGACTTCTTGGATTTTTTTTTTTTTTTTTTTTTTTTAAGTTATTTATTTCTAGCTAATGCCACACAATTTCATTCAGCTAAGGGACGGAACTTTGTGTAACCCTATTTATTTCTGTTGGTGTAGTATTTTACGAGATTTATTCTTTAGAATGCGTGACATCGTTGGTAGTGATCTCCATACACGTCAGGTTAAGGCTGTTTTGACTTACTCGTTTGTGCCCGTGTTGCATTGTATTAATTTTAATGTAGCTGGTGCCAGACGCTTTTATTCTGAAGTTTTGTCAAGGTTGTCAAAATATTTCTTCCATACAGCAGTATCTTCTTGTTTCGAAAAATTGAATTATTAGTTATTTGACAAGAGTTTAGTTTTTGTTGATTTTAAACACCCTTTCTTGGTAATATTTTTTATTCTTGCTATGCTGCCGCCTGGTGATTTTATTAATGTATTGAGCATAAAAAAGTAACATATAGCAGAGCAGTTACATGTGCCTGAAAATATACACTGTGATTCTGATTGTTTCGGAAAGGTTGGCTGCACTGAGTATGTTCCTTTGGAAGGGTTGGCAAGCCTGAGGGAAAGACGCGTTTGCAAGTAACACCAGATGCTCTTCGCTGTCGCCATAACACATGAACATTCTAATGCATAATTTGAATAAAGTCTTGCGTAATTTTTGTTCACTTTTAATTGTTGTTTAACGCAAATTTGTGGAGGCATTTTCTGTCGCTACTTCTCATTATGCATTCCCAAGGAAGTTGTATGTGTTTGTATTATTATCCAAACGATGAGATAAATCTTTCTAAATGGAGAGCTGGCGTGCGTTCTGGTTTGATTTATACCATCTTTGACGTATTTTGCAATCATCTACTTTCTATGAATTTAGATTAACCTAAGGATTAATGATAAATATTATTTTCCTTTCTCTGTCTTCATTTATACTCTCGCAAGCAGGTTTATAATTTGACTAGATTAATTCCTTTGCTAGGTGTGTTTTATGATCTTTTCACCCTATGATGGGGAACAAGATCACTGTCACAGTGTTCCCTGCATGTAAGAGCACACACATTGGGGTGGAGGGAGGAGACTAGGGATCCCCCTTTATCCATAATTTTCAACCACAGTCTGTGCAAAGAATGGTTTGACTTAGCTAACCCCCCCCCCTTATAACGAGTGATTAAATAATTTTGTACGTAATTATTATCATCATCATCATTATTACCCATGCCCCCACTTCTAGAATGGTGGGAGCACTGTATAGAGCATAATCGTGAACTTCACCCCCAAAAATTTATTAATACATTTTCTATCGAAAAACAAACCCACAATACTCTATAGTGGAGTGCAAATTTATTATGTTTTGCAAACACGAAGGTAGCCCAAGTCAGTACACTTAGCAGGCAACCGTACACCGGTGCTCCGATTTCATTCCACAATAGAATATTTTGGGCTTATTTTTCGATGGAGAATGTATTCTAAAAAATTGTCGGTGAATTTCACCAACATGCTGTAGAGACACTGTATTTTAGGATGGTGACAGCAACTTTTTATTTACAAACTGTCGTTACCACAGAACCATAGCATTCAGGTACTATCAGCTTCAGTCCCCAGCATCTGTACCGGTGACACATGGCTATCCGATCACAGAGGGCAAAAGTGTTTGGTCACAGTTCAGTGTCTCCTGGCGTAAGAATTTTTTTTTTTTTTTTTTTTTTTTTTTTTTTCTGGTTCTTCAGAATAGATTTGTCTCCGCTGGGTCTCTCAAATTGAGAACTCTCCAAAAGGAAGGACATTTCGAAGATTATTATACATTTCCTGGGGTTATCTCATGTATGTGAGCCGTATACATATCGGAGATTTTTAACATTTTATTATTGTCATTTAAGAAAATTATATAGTCGCTTCGCGGTATTCTTTTTATGATAGGAGACTAATATCCACTCTAAGAAGAATTCTAATAAATTTTACCGCCCTTCTTTTGCCTTCCATAAGCTGCATGTTCCCACATATTCGACACGAGATTGTCCCCACGGATAGAAGCGCTGGTTAATCGACGACGATAGCTCAAGTCAAGAAGAATGCTACCCGTTACGGAAGGGTATCGACGCCTCAATAAAGATATGTGCAATACTGTACTCGTCAGTAAAGTGAGGACTCACTTTATGGCAACATCACTCAGTAGACAGGAGCTGTTGCCACAAAGTAGGTTTGAATTTTATCAGATCCCTTGGAACAGTACAGAATTGTCATCCTACAATCAGGAGGAATGGTGGGCGAGTGGATAGTGCTTGTTTTATTTGGACTTTAGTTTGATCCCAGGCGTCGGACTCTTAAGTTTATTGGATATTTGGTCTTTCTCCAGATACTCGTCTATGATGATGACGAAGGACAAATTTAAGTATTTCTATTAATTTCCATAATATAATGGAAAGCTTGTTTCATGTTTAAATGGTTTAATCAGCAAAATTGTTTAATCGACGACCACTACGTTGGATAAGTTCTTACTTTTTGAGAAATGTAAAATAAAGATGAAATATTAGTCAGACGCTGATCAGTTTGTTTAGTCAGATTAGTATATCGTTGAATATATATTTATTATTATTAATAATAAGAACAAGTGGTTTGAGGTAAAGGTGGGACTACGTCAGGGCTGTGTCATGTCGCTATGGCTGTTCAATATGCACTTGGATGGGGTGGTGCAGGAGGTAAATGCAAGGGTAATGTGCAGGGGATTGGAAGTGGTTAAAGAAAATTGAGAAAATTAGGAAGTAACCCAATGGGACCAATCGCAGTCAGGCTCGTAGATTCCTATTAGCTCTAGAATTTTCAATTGTCTCGGATTTCACGCGGCAAAGGGGTGACTTAGCTAATTTGGAAACCGACATTAAAAAAAAAAAAAAACGACAAATTGCTGCAGTGTATTTAAAATTAAAAACATGACTCTTAATATTATCATTTTTACTTACTGGTGTGTGATAAGGCTTTGTTAATTTATTTATAAGATAAAACTAAAAATAGGTAATTATTTTTACTGAAATAAGTATGAGCAGTAAAAATAAGAGGTTGATTTCGGTGTGTGCATTTTATCTGAGTGTTGAAAAATAATGGATATCACTGTCACGTCCTGTATATGAAGATAATCAGTGAGATAAAATATAACAACAGTGGTGGCGGACGTACGAGGTACTGAAGTGAGCGACGTTTGTGTAAATAATAGCCTCTTAGATCTGCTGGGAGCTATTTTCAAACAAATGTGACTAATTTTACGTGTGCCATGGCAAACTGAACGTCAGATTCAAGAAAAAGTAAGAGAAAGACAAACATGCAATATTATGTCCTCCACACTATCAATCTTTATTTCTTATTTCAGTGGCAATGTAACAATGTTGCAGAAGACGGAGCATTACGCAACGCCTTTATTCAGAAAATTCTAAAGAATACCGAGAGTATTAAAAAATATACGGGCATGGAACAAAAGGATTTTTATGATTTGTTTGATTTGATCAAATAAAATGTGACTCGCATACATTATTGGAGAGGGACAATTAGTGTCAAGAATGAGAATACACCGCCAGGCATTATCAAAGCACATACAAATAGGGAGTTGTCACACTTGGATGAATATTTAATGACCCTTGTGCATATATGAAAAGGATATGATTTAGAAACTTTAGGAGATCTTTTTGAAGTAGCACGAAGTGGTGCAAGTAGTATCATCATAACTTGGATTAATGTACTGTATGGTTTGTTGCCAGCAGCCGAGGGTTAGTAATCGTACCGGAAAAATTAAGTCTTCGATGCAAAATTATATTTTCTATACATTACATGGATTTGCCTATTGCTTGGTGCATTCAAATGAAAGTATATATCAGTATACGTCCATTGAAGTCGGTAGAAAATGACAAATTGCTAGGCTTGATACAATTATATGCTGTTTTACGAATGTCATCTGTAATTTTAGAAGCTCAAACAATGCTATATGCCGTTTGCAATCATGAAATTAATTGACTTAAATTTCAGACACAATAATGTACAACGATACACCTCTGTAAGCTTATATAACTTGCCCAAAAAAGTATTTATTTTCCGGCAAGAATTACGAAATCTGGCGGTGTCTGGTATCAAATGGCTCACTGCGAAAGGTCCCATCGTTGTTTGCTAACGACACTGCGATTGTGGCAGGATCAGAGGGGGATTGAGTTAGTGACGGATTTTGGATGGCAGCAATTTAGAAGTCTTAAAGGATAGAAAAAGGAGAGAAAGTGGATACTTTGGGTCGCATGTGGCAGGAAATGGAGGAGTGGAGGAGGAGGTAGATTGTAGAATGAGAGAAGCAGTAAGTGCCTTAGGGGGATTAAAAAGTGTAATGAGAAATAAACATTTGGGAATGGATGCTAAGAGGAGATTGTGTGAAGAATTGATTGTGCCAACAGTTATGGGGCAGAGGCATGGAACATAAGAGAGGAAGAGTTTCGATGTGTTTGACATGAGAAGTATGGTAGGGGTTACAAGGTTGGATAGAGTGAGAAACATGGAGGTGAGGAGGAGAGCGGGGGTGAAAAAGGGGATGAGAGATAGGGTTGATGAAAGTGTATTAGTATGGTTTGGACACATGGAAAGATCGAGTGAAGAAAGATTAGTAAGTGTGGAAGGCAGAGGTGGATGGGGGTGAACATGAGGGGGCGACCGAGGATGAGATGGATGAGGTGAAAGGGGCGTTGAGTAAGAGGCGAATGTCTGTTGAGGAAGGAAGGGAGAAGGCAGAAGATAGGGGTGAGTGGAGAATAGCTATATATGGATGATGCTGTGAAGAATAGAAGGGAGTGGGTGGGGAATGGGGAGGGGTTAGGGAATGGTTATGTGTGAATTATATTTTGACGCAGTCCGAAGGCATTTCTCCCCGTTTTTAATGTTTCTGGATAAGGGGATGGAGAGTAGGTGGAGGGTCGCCGGTTAAATGAAGCTGCCTTGTTGTGTATGTGCTGCTGCATTGTTTATGACCTAGGGCGATGGGCGATATGCAGAACCTGTCATCCTTGAGGAGCCAAAATGAGAGGGAGGGAAGGTGTGGTGAATGGGAGTTGGGTAGAAGTGGAATTATGCCTTTTGACTTTGGCTTCCTTCCTTGTATATATATGTGTGCATGTATTATTATTAATTAGAATTTTTATTTATTTGTTTTTATGTACATATTTATTATTTATTTATTGTATTTGCGTTCGAGAAACGGCTGGCATGTTGTCTGACGTCAGAACTTTGTTTGCAGACGACGGCTGATTTTGGTTAGAAGGCTGAAAATAGGACGTGATGTCTTCGAAACAGTCGTACAATGTCTTGGTAAGAAAAAAAATCTTATTTATTTTGCTGCTCGGTTGTACTGTTCTCCTTAAAAGCAAGGGATTTTCTTGTGTTTACTTTGTTTTGTTTTGTCTTGCGGGTATGTTGTAAGCGTCACTTTATGGTGACGTCCGGCAACCCTACCAAAAATTCAAAGCAAGTTGCCAAATGTCGCTTGTAGTGAACGATAGCAACCGAAATATTTTGGTCAAAGTCGCATCTCTTTTCAAGAACCCTTACGATAGATACGAGGAAGTTGTGACGTCACACAATCATCACAATCTGTTCCAGTCAAGTTATTTTTCTTAAACTAATTATTATTTATTTTTATTTATTTATTTGTCTATGTACTTAGGCAGAACTAGTTCTCTAGTAATACTTGACATGTGCATCATTTGAGAGTATTGTGCGCAAGTTCTTTGGTGACAGAAGCCAATACAGGTATACCTTGCACTTCTGCTGAGTGATGTCACTTTGCAAAGTCACGGTCTGCCAGCAGGCCACAATATGTCCTGCAGCAGACAAATAATGACGGTTATTGTAAATAGTGGTGAAAATAATAGTAAAGATAATAATATTAAATCATTATCGATGCAAGGGGCCTTCATATGTCCTCGCCAACCCCTTCTGTTTTGACCTCGGTTCCTAATCCTCTTCCTTCGACTCGTCTTAGTCTCCCTCAGCTTAGTCCTCCTCCAAGTAGGTCTCGTCTTGTTCTGCCTCTCCTCGTTCCAAGTGGGTTCCAAGCAGCTTGTCTCGCAGTTCGTCCTGGATCCATCTAAGCGCATGCCTTGACCATCTCTTTCAGGTCATCAGTAACCATTCGTCTCTGTATGGAACATTTCCTTCATTCTTTTTAACCTCTCTAATTGTCTCATTCCGTATATGAATACTTTATTCTAAGAATTCTTCGTAGATCTTTGTGTTCAAGTTTTTGAATATCTTGATATGGTCTCGTTGTCATACCAGGACCCATTTTAATATGTTAGCACTTATGTAAGCAATGATTTGTACAATTTTATTTCAACGTGTACTGAAAATCTATACGATATCCTTATCTTTCCCAGCATACCTATAGCCTGATGCCCTGTTTTCAATCTCACACTGAATTTGTTTATAATAGAACCTTATTTCTTTAATTTTTCTTAAATATTTAAAGCCAAATGATGTGGTACTGATGAGCATGTGTATGGAGAATTTGTGGGGAACAGACTGCAAGAAAAAAGGGAAAGGAGTCGGCCTGACAATAAATATAAAAAGTGCCATTAAGAAAAGGAAACAGACAAGTGGAGGCCATGGATATTTTTTTAAAGTCAGAGATTAAGTGAAGTGTGTGTGTGTGTGTGTGTGTGTATATGTATATATATGTGTGTGTATGTATATATATGTGTGTGTATGTATATATATATATATATATATGTGTGTGTGTGTGTGTGTGTGAATGAGAAATAATAGAGGATTTTTAGTAGAAAACCATCCGAGTAATTAAAAAATAAATACTTGTAGCATAAGTAGTGAGGCAAAAAAAAAACGTTTTTTCTTTTAATCGCAAGTTTAAGAAAATTTGTTTTTTATGAGTATTTTTTACACGTCTAAATTTGTTCAGATATTATATATAAAGTATATGAAAACAGGTGTAAGTACTTGATTCATCCCTCCACATATGCGTATCTACCTTATCCAAAGAGACATCACAGTATAAAAATAAACAAGTAATTGACCTTTGTAGTCAGGACTCAGATGCTGCAACAAGTGTAGATACTGCATATGGGCCAATATGGCTACTTTACAAAATTTACTCTTAGTATAATCTTCAAAGATTAAACACTCCAAATTTCATTGTCATGAATGGTTAAACATACACATAAAATAGGATATACAATAAGGTATGCACAAATTAATCATGGTCTATGGGCCTGGAAAAAGCAAGAAGAGAGTGCAAGGATAGGAGCAAATGGAGCCTTCTGTCATGGCCATCCCCTGGAGGTGGGGGGGGGGGAAGTTCCTAGGAACAGGCATCAGACTCAGACATTGTAGATATAGTAGGCTCTGAACTTCTGACTCCATCAATCCAAGTCCTGCGGTTCCTGCTGTTCCTCTTCAGGCTCCTCTATATCAGATGGGGAAATCTGGGGCCGGCCGCCGGGGCTGGGCGGTTCATCAATTGAGCCCTCAGAATATTCCGTTTCTGAATCATCCGACTCAAGCTGGAAAGTAGGGATGTTGCTTGAAGCAGTAGAATCCCTGCTGGTTGATGGCTGTGGTTGTAGTAGTGGTGGATAAGTGGCAGGAGCTGCATAAAACAAAATGTTGAAAAAACGAAAATATACTTTTTTTTTTGTCGTTTTTTTTTATAAAAAACATGTTTTTTATATAAAAAAAAAGCACTTTAGTTGCATCTATAAGCACAAGACGTATTTATCGAACTTTGTGCTTGAGAAAATTCACCCACAATGTGGACGCAAAGCCAAGAAGACGAAGAAGCAGAAGAGGAGGAGGAAGAAGACTAAATACGCAACATCCGGATGCAATGACCCGAACTCAGAGGAGGATTTATGGGCCAATTTTGGAAATTTTCGAGCGTGCAGCCATGCTTGTTGTAAGACACTTTCTGGCCACACTCCTGCCAACTGCTAAACCATCAACGAATCAACAACACCGAGTGGGAGTGGGAGAGTTCCACGGAGATGAATAAAATCATCTGGCGGCAGCCATAATACAATTGAAAAGTGTCACCCGTTAAGGAAGGGAGTTTGATATAGTAGATCAAGAAGTGGGACAACCAAGAAAGTTTTCCGATATAAATCGGATAATTAGTTCCAAAAAATCATTACCCGTGTCTTATGGAGTGGTAATGACAGTCATTTGTAGCTTTAAGATGGCCGGACTTGCGCAGATTGTCGACCTCATCTTGCCGAGAGGTGTGTGCGTGTGTGAAGACATCCTGACAGGTTGTAAGAGGAGTAAAGAGAAAACACACAAAATAGAACAAAAGGTTATTCCTTGACTAGTTTCTGAGGAAGCATCACAGTGCGAAACTAGTCAAAGAATAAACTCTTGTTCTATTTTGTGTGTTTTCCCTCTACTCGTGTATATATATATGTATATATATATATATATATATATATATATACATACATATATATACATATATATACATATATATATACACATATACATATGCATATACGTATACAGTATATACACATACACTTATATATGCAATGCATATGTATGTCCTATCCGAGAGCTGACATCTTGATATTGATGGATAGACTTGGTCATCTTATTGACCACGAGAACTGTGTCGATAGAGCTGAAAACCCTTGAAGTGTATCACTGAATGTAACTTTACACAGTCAAGGCAGTTCAGAGTTTTGAGCGTGAAACAACCTGAAGAAGATAAGGATATATATTTACAGCGTTAAAATCTTGTTAGAAGACCATTAGTAGGAAAGTTTGATGGAAAAACTGGAGAACATCAGCTGGGATATCGTGGGACTGCGTGAAGTCCGAAGAAAGAAAATATCATGTAACTGCAAAACAGTTCCATCTTTTTCTACTACAGTGGTAAGGAGAAGGAAAGATCCGGGTGGATATATTTTTTATTGATTGAGAGATTGCTCTTAATGTGTTGAAATTCAGTAGTATCATGGTATTTTGGGTTGTGATTAGACTGAGTAATAGATACATGCATACAAACATATATACGCACACGTTTACGCTCCTCCTTTAAAATTCACGCCTTCGCTCCATATAGTTTTATAGGCACAATCATACCCTCATACAGTCTTATTGTGCTCATCCCCAGATGATTATTTCTCATGACAATTTTCACTCCCACACACGTTTACTTTTTCCCCTTGCTCTGTAATTCACCTCCACTCCTCCATTCCCTGCCACATGTGACCCCAAATAATGAAAGCTTCCCACCTCTTCCAGACTCTCTTCCTTCAGACTCGCATCCCCAACCCTCCACAAACATTACTCCTTGTACATCACATCACCTTCTGCCTACTTTTACAGTGAGCTTTCTCCTTCCACACAATTTCCCAGTCTTCGCCACCAACTGCCACGGGCGCAGTGTCATCTGCAAATAATTGACTCACTTCACACTTCCCTGCACTCTCACTCGCTCCTGATCTTTGCTCAACAGCTTCACGTTTACCTCACTCACTACTGTCCCTGTCCTTAAACAAGTTGAAGAACAATGGCGATATTACGCAACCCTAACACAGCCCGCCTTCATCTCAAACCACTCACTTTTTCCATTCCGCCCTTTACACAAGTTCAACAATTTATGTCAAACTTTTTGACCGCCCTCAACAGACTTTTCCCTATCCTATACATTTATAAGCTATGCTTAACTTTCTTCTTAAACACTGTATTTGCTGTCACCATTTCTCTTTCATTACACAGCTTCAACATTTTGCTTTAGTTTCTTTATGCCACAAAATACCTTCCTACTACTACATAAATCGGCTCATCTTACTCTGTTATCAAAATTTTCCACCATCACTTCATTTATATTTCTTCAAAAACTCGTCATAACCATTTGAATAAATAAAGAATACTTCATACTCTTCACGCTTCTCTACTAGGACCATGTGCATTCACAAATGCCGATATCTCCCACCATCCCAACCCTCACCTTCGCCCACAGTATCCTCGATGACACTTCCCTCCAGCACAGGCACCTTCCTATCTCATTACTTACCAGCAGTACCACTCCTACCCCCACTCGCCTTCTCGCCATTCCTGGCAGCCTACCCACCACGCTCCCAGATTCCAGTTCATCTTTCCCTTTCAGTTTCGTTTCACTTAACACTAACACATCCACCTTTCTTCTCACCGTCTTAACCTCTTCACTCCGGGGCACATCGCACGTCTGGCAGCATTAGCTGCCCGACGTGCGATGTTGCGTCATAATAATCGCATTATAAAAAACCGTATCACATCCAGGCATATGCATTGACCCAATTACAGAGGTTCTAGATGGAGTCCTCCTCACAGACCCTCTTTTGCCTTAAACTTATTGTAGGAAAAGTTTATGCACCTGTTTCGCAGAGTTCAGACGATGAAATTAACTTATTTGATGCTGTAAGTTAGGTAATGGATTAAGAAAAAATATATATACACGTTGGTAGTCGGTGGCTTCAGTGCTAAAGTAGGAAGAACATGGTGGGCGAATCGTGCGTTGGGAAGTTTGGAGTTGGTGAGATAAATGACAGGACCCCAAAAGCGTTGCTTCTTTTCCAGTATATTACAATTAGGTAAGTACAGTTAGACACACACACACACACACACACACGCTGTAATGGCACCGCACACCTAAATAAAATCGTCTAGCCTTAACCAGAATAAAATAACAGCACGGGTGGTGAGGTAGGTCTTTCCCATTAGCTCACGGGGGAGCTCCTTACATCTGAGTAGAATCGTCTGGCCTCAGACACATTGAAATAAGCGACTCCCGTAGAAACTTTATTCTGGCCATCCTTGAACAATTTCATTCGACTGAGGATCAGATTTGGGTCAAAATGGGGTCTCGGTCGACCGAGAGCTTAGTTCATCCCCGCGGGTCTGAGAAAAGACAGACTCACATATATGGCAACATCAGCTACAGGTGTTGTCATTGGTGTTGCCAGTGAACCTCATTTATATGATTAAATAAACTCCATTTATTTCCAAATCTTCCGACTGAATAAAGTAATTTGGTGTTTGTTAACCAGAATGAAATATATAGAGTACGTTTTTGGACGTATTAAAAGGTCCCTTTGAATTCAACCTAATGGAATCGTGTGACTTTAGCCAGAATAAAATATACAACTGTCCCAATATGTTGTGCTTGGGTGGCAGGGAACTAAAACAATAGATCCAAAGAGAATTTTCAAAATGATCCGTAAAAATTCGTAACATATCGATCGAAAAAGGACGTTGATCTTTCTTTGTACGGCGCGTTGCACAAGTTCTGAAGCACACTTCAGGACTTCAGAATGCAAACAAACATCTTCAGTTGCTGAATATTTTTGGCTATTATTATTTACAAGAAAACCTTTCTTAACATAAGGGAAAATACCGTGTGTGAAAATATGTTAAATACAGAGAAGGAATCGTTCGAGTTATTGGAAATTAGTTGGTCAAAACTTTTGGAACTAGCTGTATGTCGCCTACTCACGTACGTTTTAGTGGTTGGGGGTAATCTAGGCAGTGGGTGAGTTGATGTACGATGTTTTGGTGGGAGATGATGATGATGATGATGGGGATGATGGTCTTAGTACTAATGCTGTTGACGTTATTGATATAGATATATAGAGGTCACAAAGGACGTGAGTATCTTCAAAACTGAATAAAATTGCGAGGCGCAGGCCAAAAAATGAAATAAAATGATCACTGAGGGATAATCAAGATATTATTTAATCCGTTACGGAAGCGTAGCTGAATATAGTCGTTTAGCGGTAGCCAAGCACAGATTTATTAAAGGGATTACTAAGTTGTAACGAGCTGAAGTGAGACTTGTAAGTAGTTAAAGGGATTGCTAGATTGTAATATGTTAAAGAGAGACTTGTAAAGGAAGC
Organism: Oratosquilla oratoria; assembly: GCF_046742065.1. Classification (NCBI taxonomy): domain Eukaryota; kingdom Metazoa; phylum Arthropoda; class Malacostraca; order Stomatopoda; family Squillidae; genus Oratosquilla; species Oratosquilla oratoria. The sequence continues at coordinate 23,944,347 of NC_134818.1, read as the reverse complement.
TCCACTTCAGGCGATCCTTTAGATTTTGTTCTTCAGACGTCGTCGTCGTTGTCATCTTTGATGTTGTCGTCGTCGTCATCATCACTCGTGCATGTCATGTACTCCAGATCTTTACGCTTCAAGTCACTCTTTTGTCTAGATTTCTCTTCCCCCTTTCCTCCTCCTCCCCTCCTCCTTCCCCACCCTCCTCCTCTTTTGTTGTTGTTTTTGTTTTTTGTTCTTGCTCTTGTCCGTTTCCGTCGTCAGCGTCTTCCTCTTCGCCTTTCTTTTTCTTTTTTTTCGCAGGTTTCCTCTCTTAAAGTAAATTTTATTTTATTTGCCTTCCTCTTTCGTCCTCTCCTCCTTCTCTCTTCTTCCTCCTCCTCTTCCTTTCTCTCTTTTTCCTCCTACTCCTCTTCCTTTCTCTCCTCCTCCTCCCTCCTCCTTTCTTCCCCCTCCTCCTGCTCCTACTTTCTTCCACCGTACCCGCCCATTCATTCTCCTTCATGGCTTCTCCTTTGTGTTTCCCCCATTTTCCCTCCTCGGCTTCCCCTCCCTCTTTCACTTCCCCGTTGCCCTTCCACCTCCCCTCGCCACCCCCCCTTCTCCCCCTCCCTCCCTTCCGTCATCGCCTCAAACGGAAGTAGTGTCTCATTCGCATTTTGTATTCGTGGTTGCAAGAAAGAGAGAGAGAGAGAGAGAGAGAGCACTTGATTCATACATGACCATTGGAGATTCATTTTTTGTTCGAATACTCTATAGTGAGTCATGTTCTTGTAGGCCTATAGTACCTGGCTGCACAGGGCCTCTATGGTACTGGGGAACCATGGGGGACTCTGTCGATTCCTCGGGCGGGTCGATCCGACTCAAGGACCTCAAACAGGTTTTGTGGCATTCCGGTCATACTTGAATCTTGGTACTCCTAAGCCCAGCTCTCTCGATTTTGATTTTTTTTTCTGTTGTTTGGTTTTGTATTTTCGTTTGGGACGATGTACACAGGTGTGCATACTCTCCCTCTCTCTTTGTGTGTGTGTGTGTGTGTGTGATATCCCTCTAGAGATGTATTCCCAACCCCCATGAGGTGTAAAAGATATATATATATATATATATATATATATATATATATATATATATATATATGTGTGTGTGTGTATATATATATATATATATTTTGTGTGTGTGTGTGTGTGTGTGTGTGTGTGTGTGTGTGTGTGTGTGTGTGTGTTGATGAAGGTGGAAAAATAAATCACGGGTCTAGTTCCGAGTTTCTGAGTTTATTCCTGACCGGTTTCGCTCTATGCTTCTTATATATGTGTATATATAGATATATATATATATATATATATATATATATATATATATATATATGGGGGGGGGGAAGATGGTAGGAAACTATGGGTTGGATCAGGAACACTATATTACTTAAAATTCAGGACTGTAACAAGAACACTACGTATATTACTCAACACTGAGTAATATAGTGTTCCTGATCCAACCTGTATTTTCTTACCACTTCAACACCCAACTGTCTCTCATTTAAACATATGCATATATATATATATATATATATATATATATACATATATATATATATATATATATATGTGTGTGTGTGTGTGTGTATGTATGTGCATACACTATTGAGAAAAATTTTAGTTTTAAGAGTCCGGTGCAGGATCACCGTTCTACTCCTTATTGGTCGATACATCCACTAGCACTACCACCACCACCATCACCACCATCATTATTTTACCATCATCACCACCGCTACTACTAATGCAACTACCACCATCACCTTAATCCGCATGGTTTACACACACACACACACACACACACACACACACACACACACACACACACACACACACACACACACACACACACACACAATGCCCAGAAAAATTTAAAGCCGCTCTGCAAGTTATAATTTTCAAAAATTCCTCCAGATATCTAGAGGTCTATGTGATATGACATCCAATCATTTAGTAGTCCACACAGACAAGGACTTAATCTCAGGTTTTCTATCATGTTTTGTTTATTTAACCGTATTGAAGCTTGCTTTCCCTCCCCCTTACCACAGGTCACGGGTAAGAGTGGGACCAAGTCACGGGTCAAAGAGGGACCAGGTCACTGATCAAAGAGGGACCAGGTCACGGGTCAAAGAGGGACCAGGTCACTAATCAAAGAGAGACCAGGTCACGAATCAAAGAGGGACCAGGTCACGGATCAAAGAGGGACCAGGTCACGGGTCAAAGAAGGATCAGGTCACGAATCAAAGAGAGATCAGGTCATGAATCAAAGAGGGACCAGGTCACGGGTCAAAGAGGGACCAGGTCACGGGTAAAAGAGGGACCAGGTCACTAATCAAAGAGAGACCTGGTCACGAATCAAAGAAGAACCAGGTCACGGGTCAAAGAGGGACCAGGTCACGGGTCAAAGAGGGACCAGGTCACTAATCAAAGAGAGACCGGGTCACGAATCAAAGAAGAACCAGGTCACGGGTCAAAGAGGGACCAGGTCACTAATCAAAGAGGAACCAGGTCACGAATCAAAAAGGGACGAGGTCACGAATCAAAAAGGGACCAAGTCACGAATCAAAGAGTGACCAGGTCACATTACTACTTACCAGGTCATGGTTAAAGAGGGACCAGGTCACGGATCAAGGAACGACTATGTCACGGGTCAAAGTGACCGGGTCACATTACTTTTTACCAGGTCACGGTTAAAGAGGGACCAGGTCATGGGTCAAGGAGGATCAGTGAACCTCGATGAATACCGATCTCCTTTGTAAACGATCAAGTGAGCGTGTCGTGAATTGTACTTAAACAGTTGGACTCCCGGCTTTGCCTGTGTTGGCGGAAGAAATAACAGTAGGTGAAATGAATTGGAATATTTATTTCAAGTAGCACTAAATCAAGGACTTTTTTTTAAAATGGAATATATTTATACACAAAACTTGACGGGGAAAGCGTTCGTTTAAACCTAATCTCTCTCTCTCTCTCTCTCTCTCTCTCTCTCTCTCTCTCTCTCTCTCTCTCTCTCTCTCTCTCTCCATCTCCCTCTCCTTGTGGTACACCTGGCAATAGTAGAATGCGCCTCCATGATTTTGTTTTCATAATAATTTTATTCAAACTTGTAATGAAAATCAGTAACATTGGCAGTACTACATTACTCCTTACCAGGACTGTGCTTAGTTATTCTTATTGCAAATCCACGTTCAAATGATGAAAACAGTCGGAGATCTTTATCAACGTCAGTTTTGTGTCCTCTACATTTGCACGTAAGGAGAGCTAACAACAGAGAACTGTTACCCTCTTACTACAAAGGCATTAAAGTAGAAACTGCCCCACACGAGTACAACTCGGACAAACGTCCAAAATATCTTCTCTGAGAGAATTGTGGGAGGACTTGGGACCGTTGCCGCCCGCTATGAGGCTGTGGGTTTCTTGGTTAGCGAAGTTCTGGATTCATCTTAACCTTGAATTCTCGAGACCCTCCCCCCCCGTCCCCCTCCCCCTCCCTTGGAGTTCCTTTGACCTTTCCTTTCGCTGCCCGGGAGCGTTGACCTCGCCCCGCGCGGAAAAGCTTATTTCATTGTATCATTGTTGTTTCTGCAGTCACCTGAAAAAGTGTACAGAGCCTCTCCATGTGTTGTCCTTGCACACATACACACACATGCACACACACACATATGTATGTATATATATATATATATATATATATGTGTGTGTGTGTGTGTGTGTGTGTGTGTTTAAATACAGTATATTGTTTGTGTGACGGCAAACAAAATGGATACTATTTTGTTAATTTCGGTTTGGCATATGGCAGGCGATTCTATTCAGCCCTCCCTCACCACGGTCTTGGATCACGTGCTGGACTTGTGATTATCATTCTTCCGGATGAGAGGACAGGGCTCTTCTGACCCCATTACAGGGTTATGCTTTGACCTTTTGCACACCCTACACCCATGCCCTTGCTCAAGAGGGAGAGTAACGACTTGCAGTATTGTTCGTTACTGTTCTCCTTGAGCAAGGAGGCAAGGAATTAGATCCTGCCCCTCAAATGAATAAAATCGTCAGGAGATCAGAACTGTGCAACCAGTTTCAAAAGTTCGACGACATCTCCATGTGTGCTAATAGATGGTACCCATTGCATGGTGTCTTCAAATCTCCTTCTTAACTTTTGTCACATTTTACTATACGTAGGGGAAACTCGGTGGCGGTATTCTTGTCCCGGAGACAGGGTGATACATTCTTACGGTGTTGCAAATATGCCACAAAATTCGTATTATACTGAAATCATGCGTAAGTTGATATTGTGTGGGAACATTCATGTGAGCGATCTTTGAAACCAAACTATTGCGTTATCGTTGCGAACTCGAGAGCAAGAAGGACACATCTGCTGACGTCATACCCCTAATCGTTTTTTGACCTTTATGCATCTGTTTCCTCTTCCAATTTGACCTTTAACCTCCCACCCGCAGAGGAGTGGTATTTCAGCTTGTTATCTTCCCGTAGTGCCATTCGGCACCCAAATCATGGGTAGTTGCCAGTTAGGTTCCATTTCGTTTGATTACGTTCATTTATTTTATTTTATTATTATTGTTTTAATCCTTCCATACTTGATGGATTCCTTTACTGGTGAAAGAGTTGAAGCTATTGTTAGATTATTTTCTATTTATTATTTGTTTATTTGATTATCTGTTTCTTTATTCATCCATTTTTCATGCTGACCTTTTCCCTTATGTGAATAAAATCACCTGTCGACAGCTTGACTTAATGCTAAACTCGTGAGACAGTGAAGGAAATAAAATTGTTCATCAGTGTTATAAAGATATCACCCACCATATATATATATATATATCTATATATATATATATATATATATATATATATATATATATATATATATATATACTGTATATATATATATATATATATATATGTGTGTGTGTGTGTGTGTGTGTGTATGTATGCATTGTTTTTTCTCCCTCCCTTTTCTCAGTGAAATAAAAATCATCTGACATTAATCAGAACAAAAATCTGCTAGTGACGTCATCGGGTCGACGGGGTTAACTTCTTTCTGTCGATCCCTTTAACTAAATCACCTTCAGGTTAAAGCCAAACCATTTCATTCAGCTGTGTGAAGGAGCCCGTGGTGGATCTGCCTTGGGGACATTAAATGCTTTTATTACATATTCATTTTGGATTTTTATTAATTTTTTTATTGAATTTTTCACTTCATTTTTGTTTATTTCTTATTTTCGCTTTGTATATTGTTGATTTACTTTTTAATTTTTATTACTATCTTATTTTATTTTTTCAGTTAATTTTTGTTAATCTTTTTTTCACTTTTTTTTTCAATACCAGACTCTTTCATTCAGCTGTGGGGTTGAGTATAATGAGATTTATTGGATCAGAATACTTACCCCGGTTCCAGGGGATGGGGTTGAGGGTGGGGGGAAGGGGTGGGTGGGCGATGTTTGTTTGGGGAGTGAGGGGGTCGCTCCCCCTTGTAATATTAACATCGAAGGAGACAGACCGCCTTACCTCAAACAACATGAGTGTTGTCAATCGGACGCTCACTTGATGACTGAGGGGGGGAGAGGGAAGGGGGTTTCTGGGGGGTAGGGGGAGGGAAGGGAAGGGAAGGGGGGGAGCGTCGCCCCCTCTTAATATTGCCATCGAGTGAGGGTGACTTTCTCGCCCCAGACACACAACGAAACCAATTACTGTGACCTTCGGTGTTTCGTCAAACAACAGAGTAAAGGTCAGTAGCCTTTATACCTTTTTTCGTCCACAAAGGTAATTAGGCCCCTCGGCCATTACAAAGGTCTTTTGCCGAACTTGTGTCCTCAGATGAATGAAATCGCTTGACGCAGCCCAGGACAAAGGTTATGTGTAAGATTTGGTTCTCTGCGCCCGTATAGATGTGCCTACGCATTTAGTATTAACTTTCACTGGTTTCGGACACGGACAGGACAATATGACGTCATTCGTGAGGTAACGTTCATTGTTTGAACCGTGAGAAAAACTATTAGTTTTCTCAAAAGATTCCACTCACGAATTCTCTCTCTCTCTCACTCTCACTCTCTTTTTCCTAGGTATTTGTTTTGAATTATCCACTGTACATTACCCTCTCCACAATAAATTGTTTTTTGTGAATCCTACATTGCGCTTTTTCTTTGAATTTTGTAGAATAAACAGAATAATAAATAAAACAAATTGAAATTAACTATATTCCCTTTACAACCGAGTAATGCCATGGAAATGCATAAGATCGTCTAGCGGCAGCCAGAATGAAAGGTAAAGTAGCACCCGGTACGGAAGGGGTTCATCGGGATGAGGCAACAATCCCCTTTATTACTAACGAAAGGCGGGGGGGGGGGGTGACACGGGAATTAACTCAAGAGGTGCCACGCGGTACTGAGGAGGTTACGGGATATCGTCTCGATTGGCTTCGTGGACCTGAAGAAGCCCTTGAGCCAGGTGACCCTTCTGATGTCTGCACTGGTTTCCCGTCAGATGAATAAAATCGCCTGGGGACTGAATTAGAACATAAGAATAAAGGAGACTGCAAGAGACCATAAGACCTACACTAGGCAGCTCCGTAAAGGACTACTCTAGGCAGGGTTGAGTATTGGTGCCAAAGGGTTAAGGCTGTTTAGGCCAGGGTTTTTCAACCTTTCAAGCCTTGTGGACCCCATACATCGACTTTATATTCTGGGGACCCCTTGATATGGGATTGAAGAGGATATTGTCATTTTTACATTTGTGTGTAAGAATTGTTAATGAAAGGTTTTCTTTTCACAGGAATTGTAGTTTATTGTCAGATTAGTTTCATTGAACAAGTATGACACAAAAATAAAGTAAAAGAAATCCATATATATTTACGAAATGGAAAATAAAGTAAGCTTCATTTGTTGGGTTCCCAGTCCTGCGGAACTCGTGGTAGGTTTCCGCTGCTTTTTCTCTCTTTCTCTCTCTCTCTCTCTCTCTCTTTTAGTCTATGTTTTAGTGGTGTACAACGGAAACCAAGCCAGGAGTCGTCTATGAGGAGAGTAACGTTTCGGACCCAACGCGACTCATCGTCAGGTCTTCTCCTACTTGTCCAGCAGAGGGTCGACGTTCCCTTGAAGAAAGAATAATTTATGTTCTTATTTTCATCGGTTGTGATGACGTCAGCAAGAAACTCCCCTTGTGAAAGATAGTCTGCTTGCTTTATGAGTCTCACAGGGGATGTGGTGGATAGCGTGATTAGCTCGCGTTTTGTGGGATCGAGTCTTTAAAAAATTGAATCGCCATAACAGTAAACCCAGAATCCTTTCCCTGTTTAATACTTGAAGTTCACATATCTGTTCTGGGGTTTGATAATGATGATGATAATAGTAACTGATTATGTTTATAATAATAATTATAATGATAGTGATAATGATAATAAAAACATTAATAGTAATAACAATTGTTGTCTAGTTTGATTGGGAAACTGCAGCCCCACGGTGGATGGCAACGGTCCTCGGGTCTTCCCATAGATCTCTCTGGAAGGAAACATTGAATAGTTGTCTGTGTTGCATTAGTGTGGGAAGTTGCAGGAAGAGGATCAGTCGCCGGTTGTTATTTCCCCATATATGAAAAGGGTGAATTGATTACAGTCGAAGATAAAAGAGGTCCGGACACCAATTGCCAGCCCCTCGGGGCTGCTGGAGGTCAGAATGCTGACGTACAGGTTTTGAAGATGGTCGCCAGGGAGATGATTCTCTCGGACGTCTTTCGTGTTTCCTTCGGGTGAATAAAATCGTCTGGCGGCAACGACAACAAATTATAATTTTTTGCGGTGAAAAAATATTGGTAGCGTAACTGGAAGTGTTCTGATCTCTCATGCACTTAATTGTGGGTTCGAGTCCCGCACTCCACTACCACTTCCAGCGGTGACTGCTACCTGCTCCAGCTGTCCCTAAAGCGCATAGGGCAAAGGCGACGGCTTCGGCCGCAGATATTCAGCGCCGCCTAGCGTAGGCTCCTTACCTTCAACACCCCCACATAGTATAAAGTACATCACATTAACGAGGGGGTACCACGGAATTGAACGAAATCCCCGTGGCGTCAGCTGGGATGAAAGGAAGAGGGTCACCCACCCGATACGGAAGGGGTGAGTAGGCTGGCACTCGGTGGGTGAAAACATGATGACGTCACCAGAGTCAGGTGTGGTACTTTTCGGCGCCACAACGCCCCTTTGGTGTTGACGTCCAGTCACAGGACCCCGGTGCCAAAGAGCGGAGCAGGGGGCATCACGTGATCAAAGGGTACTTAACCTGGGGCCGGGGAGGGGACTCAAAGGGGTGGGCTGGGGGAGAGGAGTCCCCCTAGGGTATGGGGGGGGGGATTTTAGGGTTTCAAGGGAAAAGGTGGTATAGGGCGCAGATATTTTCGCTTGCAGTGTTGGGGGGGGGGTATTGATTTTTATGTGAACATCAGTTGCCGTTAGGTTTAATTGTTTATAACCTAAAGAGTTTTAGACTTTTCAAAGTTAAGAATATTCATTTATTATTTTTATTTTATTTTTTTAGTCATGTAATCTTGTAAATGAAGAATGACATTCTGACAGCGGGTGACGGGAATAGAAAAATAAAATAGAATAAGATAAAAAAAAAGAAGTGTTGAGAGCTACACCCTATTTTGAATAAAATCATTTGGAGGCGGGACCCTGGAAAATTGCAAAATCGAGAGTTGTGGTTCCGCGTTCGACTTGGTGACTTCCCATTTCGCCAAATTGCATTTCACCCTATTGCGTTTTGTCGAATTGCATTTTGCCAAACTCCCTCATGTTAGGTACTGCGCCGAACTCTGTTAGGGAGTTTGGCGAAATGTGAATTTGGACCAAAAAAAAAAAAAAAATGGTTAAATGAATAATTCGTTCAAATTCAAGCCTTCCTCATTCGGGTGGTAGTTTCTGACTTAAAAATTATTAGATAAATAGAAAAAATAATAGAATAAAACAAATTAATTGATAAGTAATGCGAAACTAAGCAGAAAAATAACTTAATGTTATTAACATACTTCGTTCTGGTTAACCACAGACCGGTTTATTCAACTGAGGTTAAAATGATTTCGATTAGATAACCGAAGGAACTGTTTGAAAGCTTTCAAGATCTCGAAGTTAAAGACCAAAATAGAAATATTTAAGGGTCTAAGGGACAAATATATATATATATATATATATATATATATATATATATATAATACACGTGTGTGTATGAAAGTAAATATGTACGTACCTAAAGTGAATCGCTAATAACAGCGAGAATCATATAAATTTCCGACTGAGTGTGTGTGTGTGTGTGTGTGTGTGTGTGAGCGCGTGCCAGTAAATACGTACACCCTATATTTCTGCTTTGCACTCTCCAGCCAGACAAGCCAGTCATTCTCCTGTGTTTCCCATTGGACAAAGGTAACATTATCTGCCAAGCCGTGCCTCTGTTTCCCTAACTGCATTATACAGGACAGGAGCTATGCTACTGTGGTTCAGTGACGTGTCCTCAGCTGTAAAACTTTGGCTTAATTTTTCTTATGATGTCCGATTGGACTGCTTATTTGTATTTGAAAAAAACAATGAGACTGTCTGGATATTTTTCTTCTGTCATCATCATATTTTTCCTCGCATATTAATAAGTTCTCTGTCAATTTTGTCCTCACCTTTCATAGTTCTAAAGAAGATAGGAAGAACGTCGCCTCTTTTTCTTCCTCCTAGTTTGTCCAACTATACATATAATTTTTTTGAGAGACTTAGATTCTTGTGGACTTGCACATGCCCTGAACAATACTGACAAGAAACGATCCGACTCAAGAAAGAAAAGATAAAGTCATCGCAAAACCACAGGAAGCTGCAGCCAACGTGCTAGAGTGTCTCGTCACTTTGCAATGTTGCCACGTCTCCAGTCACGTGCTCTCTAGTTCCATTGTGTGACGGGGGACCAGCTGGCCATGGACATCCTCGGCCCCAATAACCCGACCACCATATATATATATGTATATATATCTATATATATATATATATATATATATATATATATATATATATATATATATATATATATATACATATATGTGTGTGTGTGTGTGTGTGTGTGTATGTGTATATTGTTAAAAAATTATGGCAACTTGAGGAATTTGGATAAAGACGACACAGGTCTTAATCCAAGATTATTCCAGACTAGTTTCTGAAACTAGGTAGGCATAACCCTGAACAAAGACCTGTCAGCGCCGTGACTGAAATTCTGGTTGCCATGAAACTGGTGAAAAAATCGCAAATTTTATCATGGCTACATATATAATTTATATATATATACATATATATATATATATATATATGATCTATATATATATACATATATATATATATATATATATGATCTATATATATGTATATATATATATATGTATATATATATGTGTGTGTATATATATAATATATATATATATATATATTAACATAAAAATATTGCCCCCAGATTGAAGTGGTCAAGATTGGTCCGATGTCTCCTTCCTTACCCCAGTGACGTAATATCGTCAGATAATTTTATTCGGATTACTGGCTCACCCCCCCTCTCCCCCCATCACCCTCCAAACTGGAGGATGTGTCAGCTTAGTGTAATTGGTGGTAGCGATGGTGTCAGCAACAGAGAAGAACGCTGGTACTGAGACTGACGACAGGCGCACAATGGGAGAGGCCATCAGCAGGAGACCGTGTGGTCCATGCTTAGGCATATTGGATTCAATGAAGTTCTTAATCACGAATAAGCTTTGGCATCAACTTTCTATTCCAGTTGATGAAGCGATGGAAATGGAGGGGCTCAAATCAATTATGAACCAATCCTTGTTTTAATGACCAAACCGTACGGAACATTTATTATTATTTATTTATTCATTTTTGTAATATGCATTAGATATTTTTCCTTCCTTATTTTTTGGTCTCCTTTGTCATGAGTGTATAAATTATCTGTGTTTATAATTTTTAATGTATTCATTATTGATAGTGTTGATTTTTTTTTTTTTTTTTTTTTTTCTCTTATAGAACTTTTTATTGCATTTTTTTTTTTTAGTTTTCTCATGGTTGTAATAAGGATGCAACAGTGTTACATGCAACTACATTGGTGAGAAGTGAAGAAGGCAAGTTGAGAGAGCACATCCGTCGGCTTTGTGGTTTGTCTGTAATGACAAATAACAAAATCACGTGATCATTGTTCGAGTGAGTTATGGAGATCTCCATTGTGTCTTCTGCAACTGCATGGGCGGGAAGTTGAGGTGGCAAGCGGAGGATACGTCCATCAGCACTTGGGATAACACGCCACGCCGTTAAATGCATACATACATACATATACATATATATATATATATATATATATATATATATATATATATACACACACACACACACACACACACACACACACACACACACACACCTCGGTCTCTTGATCTAACACTGGCCAACCACAACTTGTGGGGACGTTTGGGCCCAGGACATAAACCTACTAGGAGAATTTGCACATGATATAAAACACCAATTCCTGAATTGGGGTTATCTCCTGTGCCCAAATGTTTGCACAAGTGGCGGTTGGCGAGTGTTGGATTAGAGACTTTGTGTGTGTGTGTATATATATATATATATATATATATATATATATGTATGTATATATATGTGTGTGTGTGTGTGTGTGTGTGTGTGTGCGTACGTGCGTGATTTACCATGGTCTTGGATCACGTGTTGGACTCGTGATCGACAGTTATTAACTTCCCAGATGAGAGCTCAGAGCTCGTATGACCGATCTATGGGTAATACTGTCACCTTACACGCACACACCCAACTCCCCGCCCACGAGAGTTGGAGTAACACCCCGCAGCGAAGCAATACTGAAATTATTTCAGCCCTGGGCGGGAGTCGAAACCGGACAGCCGTGGTAGCAGGCGAGAACTCTAACCACAGCGCCACGAGGTGTGTGTATGTATGTATGTGTATCACAGAGGGTGTTACAAACAACTGCGTCTGGAGAAAGTTAAATAGGTGAAAGAAAATTACTTCCACTCCTTATTCGCCCTCACTCCTCCTCTTCTTCCTCTTCCTCCTCCTTATCTTCATCCTCCTCCTTCCCCCGTTCCTCTCTCATGGAACTAAAAATAAGACTTTTGTGTATTCTTATCCTTACTGAAAAGAAGCTTAACTTTGAGTTTGAAAGAGTTCTGAGCCAAATCTCATAGGAGGTTCAGATGTGCTCAGTGTGCTCAAATGCTCAACGAACTAGGGCGTTGTATTGCTGGTGGGATCATGTAGCTATGAATTAAATCACTAAATGGCGCCAAGAAGAAAGTTCATAGATAACGAAAGGGGGAGGGGCATTGACCCCTTCAATTCGGTAACGCAATTTACGTGTCTGTTATAATTGGCACCTAATTAGTACGTCCGAACTGAATACACTGGTTTCAGACTTCGTTCACAAACCATTCTAACATAACCAAAAACTTCACATGCACTGTATCGTCCTTCAAGGGATAGGCCGGATCTAAATGGGATCATAATCGATCGAGACCCCTTGTTTGGTCCCATGGTCCTCCAGTGAACTGAATATTATAATCTGTCCCTTTAAAAAAAAAATGCGTCTCAGTTTTGAAGGATCGAGATCCCCCCTCAAAAAAAAAAAAAAAAAAGAGAGAGAGAGAGAGAGAGAGAAGTCTTGTCGGGTCCACGCCCACCGCCCCCCGAACCCCGCCCACCCTCGGCTGAATAAAATCACCTGGCGGCAGGACCTCGACAGTGGTGTAAACCCCTTCCGCCAACACGAAGAGGACTTGCAACCATCACCACCACGACGCAGCAGCAGCAGCAGCACGACTACCTCGGCTGGAAAAACCGCAAACTGGCAGCAACAGTAGTTTGCGCGCGAGCTGCAAGACCACAAACTCCTCCACCCCTTTCCTCCTCCTCCTCCTCCACTTCCTCCTCCTCCTCTTCTTCCTCTTCCTCCTCTTTTCCTCCTCCCCTCTGTCTCCTTTTCTTCCTCCTCCTCTTCCTCCTCCCCTCCTCATCTTCCTCCTCCTCCTCCTCTCCTCCTCCTCTCCCTCCCCCCTCCCCCACCTTGCTCGTCCATGAATCCCTACTCGCCAGCAGATATCGTGGGGAAATCACAACATGGCTGGTTCCGATTTGTCGCTCTGGCTTTCGACCCCTTTTGTACTGTCGTGTCATTTGTAAGTCTTTGCCTCTTCTTATAACGTACCCTTTGTCTTCCAAAATATATAAATAAATCAGTGGTTGAATAAAAGATATTAGAATAGACCCATAAGTCGTCTAGTAATTAAAGGATGCAGCCTGAGAACTGTCTTTTCGTTTTATTGTTCAGTTGATGATATATGGATTTCGAGAATTTCCTGTATGTATTTCCCCTGGGGATCCTACCCCCCCTCCCCCATCACTTCCTGGTACTTGTTTGAGAATCATGAGTCATCACCCTAGAATACCTTTGATGGTTTCTAGAAAGGAACAAGTCCAGGGTTTGGACAACCTTTTTAAGTATGGGTACCAAAATCAACCGCATATTTGATATAAAAAAATTCTCGCGTTTCAACGGAATGAAATTATAGGCCTACATACGAGTATGGGTTCCCTCCCTTCACCTTTTACAAGGGCCCCAATTCGCCGCCTAACGCATCATGCGGTTACCAATAGTCATACAAAAGACTGGAGATTTATTATTTTTTATAGTGAGCTCTGAGTTTCGAGTGCCGGGAAAAAGTCGTTAGTGTGCCAGGTTTTCCACGCTTGCCAAGGGTTCTCCACCACTGGACTAGAATGTCTAGATTGGAGAGCCGGAGAAGACTGGTAAACTGAGGACATGGAAGTCGGAAGGACCCGTGGCAGTGGACTCTTAAGGCCCTAAAGACTTGAGGGGGTCTGAAGTGGTCGAGGGAGTAGATCCTCCGAGGACGTCGTTGGTCCTGTATACCGAGCTCTCCTTCCCATCCCCTTGACCTCCTCGAGAGATTCATCTGGGGCTTAGCCGGGGCTTTGGAGGGGAGGGGATGGGGGGGAAAGGACGCCCCGTGGCACCCCCAGTGGCACTCCCACTGACCTCTTCTTCTTCCTCCTCCTCCTCTTCCTCCTCCTCCTCCTCTTCTTCCTCCTCCTCCTCCTCCTCCTCCTCTTCCTTCTCCCCTTCTATTTTTCCCACCGTCTCGTGGCTGTTGTAGGAACCTCATGGGACTGTAGAATCTAATGAGACTTCAGTGGTCTTACTGTCCTTTAAGTTCCTTCTCCTTCCATGGCATAACGTCACTGTAGGGCCACCCTATCCCCCCATCCTTTCAGGCACTCAAAGAAGTCTTATAGAATCACTGAGTCTATAGGATCTTTTTGGCACTGTCCAGTATGACTCCATAATCGCTTCACTGTACGAGCCCCGTGGCACTACATGACGGGAAGGGACCCGAGTGGCATTATAGGTACTCAAGAAGAGCTGTCCGTGGACCCCTTAGGGGGCCACAGAGACTCGCAAGTGGGGCCACAGAACCCCCAAAAAGTGTGAATCAGTGGGTGTTTAGTGGTGTAATTTAGTGTTGATGTGGTCTACTCGAGGAGGCAGTGAACAGCAACCCATAAGCATAGGATACTTGAGGAAACACAGGTTGAGATCCCCCCAGAATTAAGGGGCTCGAGCAGTACTTTATAACAAGGGTCGTTTGTAGTCCCATGATACTGGGAGGGTTTGAAGATGCATGACCATGCATAGTTCCATGAGACTGCATGATATTGCATGATTGAAAACTGCCAAGCCTTGTGGAGGTGCATGACATTTCGTCCCTGCAGATCCCCTCATAAAACGTTCTGTACGTATCACAACACCGTGTTATAACGTTGCCCTTGCTAAAGTCAGAGTTTGAATACGAAAAACATAACAAACCGTTGAAGCTCAGTGGGGGACGTTAAATAACCGTCACTGGGGCGTTGGTCTTTGTTCGTTACAGTCAGCAATATCGGCCAGGTGGTGTCATTTTATTTTATTTTTTCTCTCTCTTTTTTTTTTTTTTCTCTTCCTTTTGTATTTTTTTTCTTTCTTTTTTCTTTTTTTCTTTCCTCTGATTTCCGCTTCTCTTTCTTGTTCTTTTTCTTCTGATTTTTTCCGCTTTTTCTTCTCTTTCCAATTATTTCTTAATTTTCTTCTTTCTCTTGTTTCTTTTTCTTCGTCATTACATTCTGTTTCTTCTTCTTCGTCCTCTTTTGCTGACGACAACGGCACCTTTAAAACATAGCTCGATAAAAAGACAAAGAGAAGGACAGGAAAGGAAGAGGGGGAGGAGGAGGAGGGAAAGGAAGAAGACAGGAAGAAGAATGAGGCGATACAAAAAAAGAGGAGAAAAAAGAAAGGTGAGAACATGGAGGAATAAACGAAAAGAGAGTAGGAAAAAGAGGAGGAAGACAAGAGATAGGAGAGGCATGGAGGGAGCGGGAGAGGGGTTGGAGGAGGCAGGGGGAGTCTTGGTAATCAGAAAAATGAAAAATGAAAAAGAAAATAAGAAGAAAGGAGGAGAGGAAAGTAGTGAAAGGGTAATAAAGAAAAAATAGTAGAACGAAGAGGGAAAGGAGGAGGAGAAAGAAGGCCAGGGGAGGGAGGATAACGAAGAGGAGAATGGATAGAGATAGAAAATGGAAGGAAAACGATAAAAATGAAAAACTGGGGAAAGGAGAATGAGGTGGAGGAAGATGAAGGAAAGAAGAAGAAGAGAGGTGGAAAGGAGGAATCTTTTGAAAACAAGAAAACACAAAATAACAAAAAAGAAGACAGAAAAAGACGATAGTGGAGGAGGAAGAAAGCGATTGGATGGGAAAGGAGGAGGGAGTGGAAGACATAAAAGAAAATGAGACAGATACATATGAAAAGAAATAGAGAGAGGGAGGGAGAGATGATAGAAGAGAAGGGGGAAAGGGGAAAGAAGCTAGGAGGCGAATGAGGGAAGGGGAAACGCTTAATGAAAACTGGGGGAAAGGGGGACGAGATTAAAAACGAAGGGAGAAGAGAGGGGGAAAGAGGGAGACACGGAAGTATCCAGAAAATAAACGAAAGCAGAGAAAGGAAGAGGGAAGGAGGTAAATAAATAAGACGAAGGGAAACAGAAACATGTCTTATCAAGCGTGGAGGGCAGGAATCTGACTGAGCGACCGAAGAGGATATGGAAGATAGAGAGAGAAAGGAAGGGTGAGGGGCCAGAGGAGGAGGGTATGTGAGGGACTGGGATGGGAAGGGTGTGAGGGAGAAGGGTGCGTGTGGCTGTGATATGAACGATGAACGTGACTGCAGGAAGTAGGGCTGAACATTAATATTATGTGAAATCGCGCTGGCCTGATATGGAGCACGTAAAGGTTGTTGGCGGGGTTTTCATAAAGAAGAACATTTTGATTGTAAAGCCGAGCAGTGACATCACAAAGAGATGGAGGTAGGGCGTCTGGGGAGGTAAGCAAGCACACAAGCAAGCAAACAAATGTGCGTGGCACGAAAGAGTCCAGGGAAATGAGGTTGTAAAATATTGAGAAATGAGGCTCAAAAGACACTGAAAAGGAGCTTGGATAGATAAGTGAAATGATGATGAAAAATATTGATAAATGGAGCTGAATGTGTAAAGGGAAATTGGAAATGGAAATTGGAAATGAGTCTAAATTTGCGAAGGAAATAAAATATGAAAACTTTTTTCTTTGACAAAGCCTTACTGTGACGTCACAGGAAATTGAGGGAGGGAAATGATCAAATAGAGATGAAGAGGTAGAAATGTGAGAAAAATTAAGTTTTAGAAAATAGAAAAACTAAAAAGACAAAGGAAATGAGTGGAAAGGCGAGGAAAAAGAATTGGAAAATGTTGAGAAAGAATTAAAAGAGCGAAATAAGTGAAAAGGTGAATGAAGTGAGGATGAAAATATTTGAGAAATGAGGAATTGCAGATGGAAAAGAGGCGAAAATGAATGAGAAATGACCCTTAAAGCAGAACATGTTGAAGATGCCTGTGAGTCAGATAGACATACAATCAGCGGAACAATGATAGAAATGAATCAAGGAAATGAAACTGAAATGTCAAAGGAAATGACTCCATAATTTGCGACTGTCACACACACACACACACACACACACACACACACACACACACACACACAAGTAAATAAAATCGCCTGACGGCAGCCAAATAAAAAATGAAAAGTGCCATCCAGTACGGAAGGGTTTAAATTACATCGTAGTAATTACTAGGTAATTGAAATTCCTTTTGAAGACGTATTCCTCAGGTTAGAAAAACTATCTGTAGACAACCAAAATAAACACATTAATTTATTCCTATGAATTGTTGGGTCATTTTTAGTTGAACCAGATCAACTGCCGGAAGTCAGAGCACAAGAGAGTTAAGTACAGACTTCAAAAGTGTTTAAACTAAAAAATATTGTTAAATGAAACTAGTATAGTGTATAGCAATGAGGGTATATGAATATATAGATTGCGGAATATAGAAGATGGAAAGTGACAGAGAAAGGAGTGAAAATGTGAAAATGAAACGTAGGAGAGATAGATAACAAACTAAGCTAAAAGAGATTAAATTGGAAATGAATCATATACAGAAAAATGAAGAAAAGGAAATGAGATTGAGAGAATAGTGGATTGAAGCAAGTTAAAAAAAAATGATAGCCTGAGGGAAATGAGTTGAGGTTCGATGGACATGGAAAAGAGACTGAAATGAAAAGGAAATGAGTAAGTTCAAAATTGAAATAAAATGTAAAATATAAAAATCTGAGTAGGGGACTGAGGATAAAATGACAAGAAATGAGACTGGAAAGGCTGAAATGAGGGAGAAATGAAAAAAGAAATGACAAAAATCTGAATAGATATGGAAATGTATTTAGATGAAAAGGAAAATCAAGCATGAGAAATGAAAGT
The DNA here is from genome assembly GCF_046742065.1 of Oratosquilla oratoria. Classification (NCBI taxonomy): domain Eukaryota; kingdom Metazoa; phylum Arthropoda; class Malacostraca; order Stomatopoda; family Squillidae; genus Oratosquilla; species Oratosquilla oratoria. Next base: position 23,926,409 of record NC_134818.1, on the reverse strand, counting down.
AGATGTGTTGGAAAAATGAGAAATAAGAAATAAATTAAGAACAATGAGGGCGAGGAATTATGGAAATGAGTTTAAATAACCTGGTAATATGGACGTGAATTGAAGAGGGAAATTGGAAATGAGGGCTCAAAGCATAGGGAATTATACCAGATGTACTGAAAATGAACATGAGAAGGAAATGAAAATTGATGCCAAGATCACGAAAAATGAACTTAAAATCACAAAGAAAATATAGCATAGGAAATGAAACAGACTAGGCTGAAAATGAGCGAGAAGTAAGGAAATGAAGAAAATGAAGCCAAAGGAAATGAGAGAAAAACAACATCGAGGAATCAAGATGTAATTAAAATGACCAGAAGAATATGTCATAGGAAATGAGACAAGTTGGGCTGAAAATGATGAGGAAATGAAGAAGAAAATTAAACCGGGGGAGGGAAATGACGGAAGCTTCAAAGATAACAGACCTCAGAATGTGGAACCCAGCGGAGGGGAAGGAGGAGGAACGAAAGATAAAAGAAAAGGGGAAGGAAATGAAAGCGAAGGAGAGGGAGAGGGGGAAGAAGACGAAGAGAGGAGGAGGAGGAAGAAGAAGAAAGGGGGAAGAATAAATCAGATGGCGAGGGGAGATCAAGGGGAGAAAGATATGAAAAAGGGGAGATAGAGATAGAAAAAAGAATTAAGAAAATAATTTGAGAGAAGGAGGGGATTCAAAATAAGGAGGAAAAAAAAACATGAAAAAGAAGAAGAAAGGGGAGAAGAAAGAACGAAGGAGGAAGAGAAGGAAGGAGAAGATTCTTCAGACCAAACCAAAGACAAAGAGACACAAAGAAAGAAGGAAAAGGGTGAGGAGGGAGGAAAGAGAGGGGTGAGAGAGGAAGGATCCAGGGAAATGAACATAACAAAAAAGGTCGAGGAGATGACGGATCGAGGTCAAGTTGAGGATGTAAAGGGAGGGAGGGAGAGGGAGGGGATAGAGAGAGTACTGGAGGGAGGATTGGGAGGGACAGAGGCTGAGGAGAATGGGAAGGAAGTGGAGGGAGTGGGAGGAAGGGAGAGAGATATTTAGGAAGGGGAGGGTATATGGAAATGGAAGGGGAGGGAGATAGAGAAAGCGGAATGGATGGGAGGGGAGGGAGGGAGATGGGAAGGATTTGAAGGAGGAAGAAGAGAGGAGTTATTGGAGAGAAGTAGGAAAGGAGAAGGGTTTGTGTGGGAGGTGGGGGAGGGCGGGGGGGAGGTATAGGAGGGATGTGAGTGGCCTGCTATCGCCTCCCTCGCCCGGTGTATAGAAATCTATAGAGCAAGGAATGTACTAGACACACACTGGTAATGGAACAAGGCACTGTGATGGGGACAAATCACTGCAAATTGAGCAAGGGGTCATAAGCAAATCAGTTTGAACACAGCACTGCAATTGCGGCAAAGCATTGCAATTTGGACAAGGTAGCATAAATGGAACAAAGCACTGCAATTTGGACAGGACACTGTATGTAGAGAAAATTCACTGCAAGTGTAACAAGGCACCATATGTAGGCCAAGCACTGTAGGTTCATCAGGGCAAAGCACCTCAACTTTAATAAGACAGTAGAAATGGGACAAAGCAGTGTTCACTGTGAACACGGCACTGGAAGTGTATCAAAGGACTGCAGATTAACCGGGACACCATAAGTAGGGTAAACCACTGTACACTGAACAAGTCACTGTAACTGGGGCAAATCAGTGCACACGGAGGGTAAGGATCAAGACAACACACGATACCGAGGGGGAAAGAGGAGGGATTGGGGGAGGAGGAGGAGGAGGAGGTTGAGATCTTCTGTGGCTAAGTCCTTGAAGCCGATGAGGTGAGGCCGTGAGAGGCCGTGTTTGACTCTGCGCCGCTGTGACATCAACACTGGTGGTGGAGGGTGGGGTGGGGGGGTTGGCTTTCGATGAATTAAAGTGATGTTGGTCTTTGGCACCATCAGCTGGCGTCAAGCTGGAAACGCTCATCAGAGTGCCAGAATTTTCCTCTTTGCCGAGTCTTCCGAACTGGAAAGTTTTAGGGGGGATGGGGGAGTGGGTCACTCAACTGACTAGAATCGCGTGGTGAGTGCCAATAGAGGCACACGAGGTGCGTGCCACGGTGCCAAGAAGTACGTGGCATCGTGCCAGAACTCAGCTCTTTGACGCCAAAGATTCTGGACCAAAATTTCCTTCTCCCCCCCTTTTTATATTATTATTATTTATTTATTTTTATTTGTTTTTTATTTTATTTATTTATCTATTTTTCATTTTTATTAATTTATTTATTTTTGTGTGGATGTGTTTTCTGACACCGTCACTACAGGGACGACACCCCTTCACATATTCTACAGTAGCTGACGCCAGGCGATTTTATTCAGCTAAAGGGTGGGAGGTCTGGGACGAATAGAGGCGCCTCTTCGTTCGTCAGGAGCTGCCCCCGAACATACCTGGTGGTACTACTCGGTCTATCCTGGCGGACGACTAGAGATTTCATTAAGCCGCCTCATCGTGTCTTAAAAAAACATCTTGTGCTGCCCTCTGTGAGCAAATATGGGTACCGCGAGTTGTAAAGTGTTCTTTTTCGTCGCAAGACATATTTCGAAATATATATATATATATATATATATATATATATATACATGTATATATATACATGTTTATATATATATATATATATATATATGTATATGTATATATATATATATATATATATATACACACATACTTGTTGCACTGAAGATGTAATATACGAAAGCGCTCTGCTTCGTTAGTTTCTTTTTCCAAGTGGTCTACTTTGCATATATATATGTCCTGATACCATATAGATTCTAGGACAACTGCCCCCGGGACAATTGCCCCCCGACAACTGCCCCTGGGACAATTGCCCCCGGACAACTGCCCCCTGGGCAGTTGCCCTGGAATTTATTGCCATTTACGTAATTACTTTTTAGTAATTGCCTAATTAAGTAACGATTACATAATCGGTCATTTAAGAAATAATTGTTGCTATTTCCTGAATTTATTACCATTTATGTAGCTACTTCCTAATTAGGTAATCGGTCGTACAAGTTATAGTTGATTTCCGAAAGTTATCGCCAATTGCATAATTACTGTCTAGTCAAACAAATGTTTACCAAAAAAAATATATATATATAGGCTTAAAAAGAAAGAAGGATCCAGTGTCTATTCAGAAATATAAATATAAGAAGTCTCCAAACTAAATACCAAACTGACGCCGATTTTTCCCTACAAATCCGTACGATTTCCTGCTTTGGCGTTTGTTCCCCCAGAAAAAGTTATTGAAGCATTTGAGAAACTGCAAAAGACGTTACCACCTGAGGTTGATGCTATAATAGATTATTTTGAAGATACATACATCGGCAGAAGACGTCGACATACAAGGAGACAGCCACGTTTCCCTGTAAGCATGTGGAGTATGTATACTTGTATTGTTGAAGCTTTACCTCGAACAAACAACGCCTTAGAAGGATGGCATAACCATATGCAAGCAACCGTTACGTCATTTCATCCAAATATATGGAAATTTCTGGGGGTGTTGAAGAGAGAACAGGCTCTATCCAGCGTCATAATCAATCAAATATTTGCTGGGCAGCCAGTACCTCCTAAGCGGAAACGCTATCAGGATTCTAGCATAAGAATAGCAAACATTGTGCAAGACTTTCAGAACCGCGATGTATTCGAATTTTTGAGATACATAGCCCACAATTAAAAATTTTAGTAGTTAAATCCTTTTTCAATATTTTTGTAACTTATGTGTACAAATTTGAGTATATAATGTTATCTTTTTAAACTCATGTATTTTTATTAACAATAATAAAACATTCGTTTTAATAGTTCTTATTTACTACCATTTCTCTATGAAGAATTTTTTTATGAATAGTTACTCAGGAAATTTCTAGAAAGTAATTACGTAAATGGCAACAAATTTGAGTATATAATGTTATCTTTTTAAAATCGTGTACTTTTATTACAATAATAAAACATTGTTTTAATAGCTCTTATTTACTACCATTTCTCTATGAAGACTTTTTTTATAAATAGTTACTCAGGAAATTACTAGAAAGTAATTACGTAATTGGGGGTAGTTATCGGGGGCAGTTGTCCCACGGGGGCAATTGTCCCGGGGGAAGTTGTCCCGGGGGCAGTTGTCCTGATACCATATATATATATATACATATATATATATTTGCAGAAACCACTTGGAAAATAAAAGAATTTAATACCGAACGTTTTCGTCTATTCAAGACATCATCAGGGTACAAAGGATACCTGTACCCTGATGATGTCTTGAATAGACGAAAACGTTCGGTATTCATTTCTTTTATTTTCCAAGTGGTTTCTGCAAGTATTGTTGTCACGTGTGCTTAGTGATTTGTTTTGCATATATATATATATATATATATATATATATATATATATATATATATATATATATATATATATACATACATATACATATATATACATATATATATATGTGTGTGTATATATATATATATATATGTGCGTGCGTGTGTGTGTGTATTTCTATAAGTGTGTGTGTGTGTAAGAGAGAAAGATTCACCGCGGTCTTGGATCACGTGTTGGACTCGTTATCAATAGCTATTACCATTCCGGATGAAAGTTCAGAGTTCATATGTGACCAGATATGTGCGTAGCACTTTGACCTCACACACACACACACACACACACACACACACACACACACACACACACACACACACACACACACACACACACACACACACCTACATGTCCAACAGAGTTTGGGTGCCCGCTTGTAGCTCAACAATGCTGAAATTTTTAGCCCTGGCCGAAGCTCGACTCAGATCGCTGAATTAGCGATCGAGTGAGGTACCACCACACCATCGAGTTTGGTGTGTGTGTGTGTATGAATGTGTGTGCGTATGTGTTCCAGCGTATGTGTGTATCACTGTGTTTCTGTGTGTGTGTGTGTTTGTGTTAATGTATGTGTGTTTATGTCTGTGTATATATGTGTTTCTGTGTGTGTATGTGTGTGTGTGTGTGTATTCACCCTGGCCTTTTTCACCCAGGTCTTTTTGGATCACGTGTTGGACTCGTGATCGACAGATATTTCCATCCCTCAGAGCTCGTATGACCGATCTATGGGTAATGCTGTGACCTTACACGCACACACACACACCCAACTCCCCGCCCACGAGAGTTGAAATAAAGACTCAATGCGTAGTGATACTGAAATTATTTCAGCCCTGGGCAGGATTTGAACCCGGACCGCCAAAGTGACAGTCGGGGATTTTACCAACCGCGCCACCGAGTCGTGTAGGTGTGTGTGTGTGTGTGTGTGTGTTGATCTCTATAGATTACTCATTTTGCCTGAACCAAGTCCATTTTATTCAGGTAAGAGGCTGAGTGTTAACTTAAGCAGGGTTTTCAGGATATATATATATATATATATATATATATATATATTTGTGTGTGTGTATATATATATATATACACATATATGTGTGTGTGTATATATATATATTATATATATATATACATATATATATTTTATATATATATATATATATATATATGTACAACACTGAATGGGTCCCAGTGCTTAGAGATACATTTTAACAACCACAATGCACTTTAATTCTAAGCCATCAAAGGCCAGCATGCTTGAAATTGAAATGTGGTACTGCCCACGAAAAAGCTAAAGGGTGTGTAAGTGAAGAATTGAAATGAATAGAAGAGAAGGATAGGAGAGAGTGGAGAAGCAGATGAGGAGGGAAATGAAGTGAAGGGAGGGTTATGGAAGGGCTCTGAACTCCTCCAAGGATGAAATTGTACCTCCTTCCTCTTTCCCTCCTTCCCTCCTTCCCTCCTTCCCTTCCTCGCCTTCCTCCCATAGACACGGGGGAGACTGCTGAAACGAGACAGCAATTGGATCTAGCGACCTCCGCCTCAGTGTCCTTCATTTACGTTTTCTGTTTGCGGCGCGATATTGCACACCGGGATAGAAGCCCTTGTGAACTGTCGGCTACTATGTATATACACCCTCCCCTCCACCCACATACACACATTACTCGTTTCCTCTTTTTCCCTTGATTTGTTTCCTTTTATTCCCTTCTGCCCTTCCCTTCCTTTCCTATGTCATCTTCTTCGTCCGATTCGCTGTCTGTCGTTTTGCCTCCTCCATGCTCACGCCCTTCTTCTCCAACCGAGAAACGTGATCTCAATGCTTCAAGACCCGTGAATCTCCATAAGGTGAATAAAATCGTCTGGCGTCTCTCAGACCATAATAAAGAAGATATGTCACAGGTTCGAGGACGTGGACGCCCTCGAAAAGGAAAAATATATAAATATATTTTTTTATATTACGTCTGTCGCCGTCAGCCTCTCGAGATGCTGTGACACACCAGTGTTGTACGTGACACAAAGTGATTTTATTCAGCCCAGAGCCAGGTCTCCTGTCGGTATGCTCCGCCTTTGTAATCCTTTGTTCTTGTTGTTGGGTAATGTAATTATGTGCACAACCACTAATTTTGTTTGTAATTAAGGTGATTTTTGTACACTAGTACAACAACACAGAAACGTATATCTTTTTAGATTTATGTTATGGGTCAGGATTGGGTGTCCGGAGTGGTACATTGCACCATTAACCTAATCGCAAACTGAGACGCAGGCGAGATATGCGACGCAGCACAGAGCAAAGGCAGACTGTCTGCTGCTGAACTGAAGTACAGTTTCAGTATATCTCTCACTTGAAATGTTTCAGCACATTAAGGGAAAGGAGAAGTTCAAACTGCACTTCAACTCACCAACAGGAAGTCTACCTTTGCCCTGTGCTGCGTCGCCTGCGTCCCCTGTGTCGCCTGCGCCTCATTTTGCGTTTAGGCTTATGTGTGCCTCTTGCGTCCGGCAGCGCCAACTTATCGTTACAGGTAACGCCGCTGAGTGCCATTGTGGCACCCGGAGGAAATGTAATCAAATCCCTTTGTGTGCCTCAAGTTTCCGCGACCGCAAATGTCACCCCTATGTATGGGTGCTTCAAGAACGTTTTGATTGACGACGGGTGATTTGCAGTTAAGTGTGATTAGGATTGTTTGCGTATGTGTGGATGTCAATTTCAGCATGTGTTTCGTTTTGTATGTGTAAATGAAATGTGCTCATTTACGCACGCGTGCGGGCGCGCACACACCCGCACATACACACACTTGTGTAAATTCACATCATTACCCATAGATCGGGCCATATATGAGCTCTGAGTTCTCATCCGAAAGAGTAATAGTTATCCATCACGAGTCCAACACGTGATACAAGACCATAGTGAATGTGAATCACAACACACACACACACTTGTGTAAGGTCACAACATTACTCATAGTTCGGGCCATATATGAACTCCGCGCTCTCGTCCGGGAGGGTAAAAGTTGTCGATCGCGAGTCCGACACATAATCCAAGCCCGTGAATGTGAATCACTTTCATACACGCGCGCGCGCTCAAATGAAAATGTGCATTTTGTTGTTTAAGACATTGATACCATTTTGTAAAACATATTTGTATAAAAGGAGAACTGGTGTATTGAAAGTATATTTAATATTCATCAACAAAAGATACGTGTACATTGTTCTGTCATGGGTCACTTTGAAGTGTCCGCTGTAACTGTAAGCGACCACGAGACGCGAGGGGATGACAAAAGTGCAGCGTGGACATCTTGCCCGAGACTCGAACCCGGGAATTTGTACTGGCAACATGGGTTGTTCCGAATACACTAGCAACATACATTGGTGTGATTGTATGTATTTGCGATTTATGCACGGGGATTTAGTGTTGGCGCATTTGTATTTGAATGTATATGTGTAGATAGGCATGTTTGTGTGTATATGTTAGGGTGTGTGTGTTATTAAATGCTTCTTCTCCTTCTCATCCTTTCATTCTCCTCCTCTTCCATATCTTTTCGTTCTCTTCTTCCTACTACTCGTTCTTCTTTTCCGCCGTCTATTTTCTCTCCTCTTCTGCCACCTCTTTCTCCACCTTCTTCTCCTCCCTCTCCCCTCCTCCTCCTCCTCCTCCTATTCCACCTCCACCTTATCCTCTATATTCACTTACCTCCTCTCTGGTATTTAGCTGTTCTTCTAAATCTGAAAAGAGAGAGAGGGAGAGACGAGGTCACCCACTCCGGATTGTCTGTCCTCCCCCTCCTCCTCCTCCTCCAACGCATCAGCCGATCTTCCTCTTCTTCTTCTTCTTCTTCTGGAACTTGACCTCGTCTTGACCTCGCCCGGCCCTCCGGCAAGAATCTTTTTCTGTGTTCGTCAGAGGCTGCGCCTCTCCCCTTCAGGAAAGGCATTTCCTTTCGTCTCTTCTTTCGTCTGCATGAAAAGGCATAGGTTGGACCACTACGTAAATGGAAACCACCCGCCTGAATGATTCTTACAGCGGAGGGAGGCTCTATTTTTATTCATATATATATTTTTGTTGTTGTCAGGTTTCGTTCAACTAGCTATCGTCAGGTCAATTTAATTAGATGAATGATAGATGTGGAAAATATAGGTTGTGTGTGTGTATATATATACATATATATGTATATATATATGTATATATATATATATATATATATATATATATATATATATATATATATATGTATGTATTTACCTAGTTATACCTAGCTGTATTTTACGGGTAGGGGAGCTGTGCTCGTGGTGTCCCGTCTTCATATCTCGTTTTATCTAGACTGGTTTTTAAATTCGTGTATCGTTCCTGCACACACCACATTCTCGTCTAACTTGTTCCAAAGTCTATTACCCTGTGGGGAAAGCTGTTCTTTTTTAGGTCTCTTCTATAACTGTCTTTCTTGATTTTCTTTCCGTGTCCTCTTGTATTTCTACTATCCCATTTTATTAGATCCTCTCTATCAATAGTTTCTATGCCTTTCATGATTCTATAAATAGTTATCAAATCTCCTCTCTCTCTCTTCTTTGCTCTAATGTCTGCAGCTCAAGTTTTGCAAGTCTCTCTTCATATGATAGTTCTGAGAATGTTAGTGCCAATTTCGTAATTGTTTTTTGTATTCTTTCAAGTTTTGTTATACATTTTTTTTGTACTTGGTGACCACGTCGTCGCTGAATACTCCAATCTTGGTCTTATCAAAGTGACCAGTGTTTTCTTCACCATTTCTTCGTCCAGGTATGTAAATGCCACTTTGATTGTTCTTATTAAATTATAAGTTTCTAAAAAAAAAAAAATTGTAAGTATCTCAGGGGACATATTATTCATAATAATGACTCCCAGGTCCTTCTCATTTTCTATTTTTTTTTTAATTCTTCCTCTCCCAATTTATATGATCCCACTATTTTTTTTTTCTTTTTCCAAATTATATTATACTACACTTCTTAATATTGAATTCCATCTCCAACTTCCTACTCCATTCCCATACTTTATCGAGATCACTCTGTAGCAACTCACTATCTTCTACAGTATTGCATTTTTCAAAAAATTTGCATCGTGTGTGTGTGTGCGCGCGGGCGCACACAATTTCACATAACCGTTATGAAATATTAATGCAAAATTACCCAAGAAAAATGAAGTTTGAAAAACATAATTGCGTGTATTACACCTGAATATACTCGTATAATACATGAAAATACTATCTTTAAGTTTCGCCTGTGGTAATTTTGCATATACATACACACACACACACACACACACGCACACAAATATATATATATATATATATATATATATATATATATATATATATAAATCAATCAAATCAGCCATCCTGAGTCCACTGCCGAACAAAGGCCTCCTTCATAGCATTCCATGATTCACACGACCGCGCCAACCTCTGCCACGTCACTCCTGCAAATTTCTCAATCTCGTCTCTCCATCTCCTGTCTGGTCTCCCTCTTCCACGCTTCCTGTCTCGCGGCGTCCACTCAGTAACACACTTGCTCCATCGCTCATCAGTCGTTTGCACTAACTTACCTGCCCAGTTCCACTTCCTCTCTTTCACCGCCTCCACAATATCTTTCATTCTAGTCTGCTGTCTCACCCCCAACTTACTCTGTTTTGGTCTCTCAGCGTTATTCCCATCATTGATCTCTCCATTCTCCTCTGTGCAGTCCTTAGCTTTGTTTCCATTCCCTTCGTCAGTTTCCAAGTCTCACACCCGTAGATTATTGCTGGCAGTATGCATTGATTGTAAACTTTACGTTTCAAACATAAAGGTAGAGAGCCTCTCAGGATTTTATTATACTTACCAAACACTTTCCAACCAATTGTAATACTTTTTATTTCATTATCATGATCTTTTGTCACTTTCACTGCCTGGCCTAAATAATTATACTCTTCAACTTCTTCAAGACTCTCACCATCGATTATGATCTCTCTACTTTAAACTTTCGTGTTGAACATTACTTTGGTTTTGGTCTTATTCATTTTTAAGCCTACTTTGAGACTTTCCTTGTTCAGATCACTCAGCATATCTTGCAAGTCTTCTGCTCTTTCTGAAATAAGAATAATGTCATCCGCAAATCTTAGGTGGTTCAAATATTCGCCATTAATCTTCAAACCTTTCTCTTCCCAACTCAACCTTTTGAAAATATCTTCCAAGCAAGCTGTAAGTAATTTGGGTGAAATGGTATTGCCTTGCCGTACCCCTTTTTCGATCTTGATCTTTTCTGAATCTTTATGTAGTCGAATTATAGCGGTATCTTTCTCATAAATATTTTCTAAAACCCTTATGATCTGTTCGTTTGTACCCTGATTACGTAGCGAGTTTAGTGTTGCTATTTGTTCTACCGAGTCAAAGGCCTTCTCGCAATCTACAAAAGCTAAAAAGAGAGGTATATTGTATTCTGTCGTTTTCTCGATTAGTTGGTTAATCGTCTGCAAATGGTCTAGATTCGAGTATCCGCTCCTAAAACCTGCTTGTTCTCTTGGTTGGTTTCCATCTAAAACTTGACTCAGTCTATTTGTAAGGATCTTGGAGAATACTTTATATATACATTTGATAGCTAATCGGTCGATAGTTACTGAGGTCCTTCTGGTCTCCTTTTTTTATGAAATAAAATCACTATAGCATTGCACCACGATTCAGGAACGTTTTCTTGACGTAAGCACTGGGTGTACAACTGAGCTAATTTAATATGAACTTCTCTCCCTGCGTCTTTCAACAGATCTATCGATATGCATCTTCCCCAGGTGCTTTTTCTCGTTTCACATTTTTAGAGGAAATTCTACTTCTTCCTTTGTAATCTCTGGTACACTACTAACGTCTACAGATTAATTTACTGACTCAACTACGGTCCTCGACAAGTAAAGCTCTTGGTAAAATTCTTCAACTCTTTTTACCATTCTGTCTCTGCATTTAATTATTTCTCCATTTCTATCTTTCAAACATATCATTTGCTGTCTTCCTAAAACATGTCTGCGCTCAGTCCCTTTAATACTTTTACCTTTCCGAATAGTTTCCTCTATTTCATCCATGTTTTTCCTTCTTTTCTCTGATCTCTGCCTTTTGTTGATAAGCTTGTTTAGTTCTACTCTTTCTATTTCGTCTCTCCTGCTTTTAATCTGCATTGTCCTCCTTCTTTTAATTAGGTCATTTGTAGCTTTGGAATATTTGTTTTCTCTAATACTTTTTGTACTTCCTACTTTCTCTGCCGATTCCCTAATGATATTCACTAAATTCAAATTCATATCTTCGACTGTGTCCTCGTTAGTTCTTAGAGCTTCGAATCTGTTTTTTTTCTAACTGAAATTTCTTATTATTATCCTTAACCTTTGATATGCTGATTTTCTTTTTTAAGACTAGTTTATTTTTCTCGGCTCTGAAATTGAATTTAGCTGTGCAACCTACCATTCTATGGTCACTACCTATGTTGACTTTATTTATGACCGTAACATTGCTAACGCTCTTGCTTTCATCTAATATGAAATCTACTTCGTTCTTTGTTGTTCCATGTAGATTTTAGACTTATATATATATATATATATATATATATTTGTGTGTGTGTGTGTGTGTGTGTGTGTGTGTGTGTGTGTGTGCAGAAAAACCACTAGGAAAATAACAGAAATGAGACCTTGAAAATGTCTGAATAGACGAAAGCACTCGGTCTCATTTCCGTTATTTTCCTATTGGTTTTTCTGCATACTAGAATCACGCGTTCAAGTGATTTCTTCTGCATATATATGTGTGTGTGTGTGTGTGTGTGTGTGCGTGCGTGCGTGCGCGTCCGTGTGCGCGTTCGTTGGAAAGCTGGAGTGAGGAAGGGTCTGAGTCTTTCCCTTGGTGACTGACCTCGAGGACTCCTAAAGAAGGTTTACGGGCTTCTGGGAATTAGCATAACCCTCATTACGGGAGCCCGGGAGCCCCTCCCTCCCTTCTTCCCTCCCGCGAGGAAGGAGCGAGTAACCATAAATTTGGTGAACGTGATTGTGGCTGTGTCCTATGGGTGCCTGGTACCCACTGTGTGTGTGAGAGAATTTGACATACACCCGCTTACCAGACTTTGTTTTGTAATAAAATCACATGGCGGGAATTAGAATACTGAATTTATCTAAGGAGTGAAACACCCCCCCCCTCAAAAAAAAAAAAAAATCTTAAGTCTCCCATGACACAGTCAAGAACCTTTATCAGTCTTCTTCCGGAGCTAGCGGCGACCTCTTCGGAGTCCTCTTCACCAGGACTGGGTACATGATGCTCTTTGGCTGAAAGCCTCTGGCTCATCGCGCCTTTGACCTTCCCTGCGACCGAAGAAGGGGTCGGAAAACTGCTGGAGGAACCTGAAGAAGGGCGGGATCTTCTGAGGGGGAGTATGTCTTGGACATCGTCCTCGTAGCGTCATGCAATCCCCTAAACGGTACCCCAATAAGAAATAGGAAGTCTGAGAGTTTGCAATTATTTTTTGGTAATTATTTCAAACAAGGTTATGTTTTTGGTCTTGTTTGTTTGATTGCACTTACATGCAACAACAACAAAAAATCATCAGTGGATTTTCATTCTGTTTATATATTCATTCATTTGTTTATATATATATATATATATATATATATATATATATATATGTATATATATATATATATATGTATATATATATAAACATATATGTATATATACTATTTTTTGAGTGGTGAAATATGGGCTAAATAATACATCATTAGAGTTTACTGATGATCTCAATAGAAGCGCTGGTCATTGCCTCTGGAACCTCTCCAGGAGTTGTCTGCAAAATTCGATCGAGGTCCAACGCGGCCAGTGACGTCATGGCATCACATGTACCAAGTGTGACTTCATAGACCTTACATGACCCAGGTTTGACGTCATACAATGAAGACTTTATTTATCAGATTACGAAGAGAAAACAGAAACAGTCATGGAAACGTGTTCAAACAGGTGTATGTATGTATGTTTGTAATTTTTTTTTATAATTAACTTCTCTTTTTATCTCCTGTTTCTCAAACTTCACGTGTTTCTGCCGGAGTGTCCAATAGAGTCTGTCAGAATCCGTCGAAGTCTTCCGGAATCCGACTCAGTATCGTGTCTGTCTGCCAAAGTCTGTCTTAGTTCTTGGAGTCTTTGAAGTCTGTCGGAATCTGTCGGAGACCGTCGGTTTCCGTCGATTCTTTACAAGAGGTCGATTTTTTTTTTTTTTATGAAGATCTTTTAGAATTTTTCTTGAAAGTTACCCGAAAATTTTGTTTCGAAACTTAGTTGGTTCTCTCTTTCTCTCCCTTTCTCTCTCTCCCACCCTCTCCCTCTCCTTCTCTCTTCCCTTTCTCTCTCTCTTTCTCTCTCCCTCTCTTTTTCTCCTGTCTCCCTTCCTCTATCTCTTTTTCTCTCTCCCTCCATTTCTCTCTCTCTCTCTCTCTCTCTCTCTCTCTCTCACGCGTATTTGTTTTATTCTGAGCGGGAGATAAAAGAGGACAAAGACGGTTGTCTTCTCGTGTGATCCTTTCACTCCGGAGGACACAATCGATTTATTTTAATTAATTTATCATTCTCCGGAGTGTGGGAGGATATATGGATCAAGAATTGGGCTCCACAGTCACCTTCGTTTACATCAGCGACAAAGACTTCATCATCACCACCCAGCTTCACTCAAACCATCTCACCTCACCGGAGCACTGTCGTCGTCCATCACCGACGGACCGCCCAAAGCAAAGCAAACGAATGGAATAGACCCATGTAGTGAGCGTTGAATCCATTGGTTATTTGAAGAGAAGATTAGATAACTTTATGGATGGGGATGACAGGTGGTAACGGACCTAGAACTGCCGAGTGTAGGCCTTATGGTCTCATGCAGTCTCCTCCATTTTTATGTTCTTCTGTTCCTTTGGTCTTCTTATCTTCCACACAGTCTATTGATCCACTCAGAGTTTTCTGTCTCCCGCTTCTGTAATTCCAGAGCCCCTCTAAAAGGTCTTACGCCTTTTCATCCCTCGGTGGGAATGTCTTGTGGAAATGGGGCGCCTCTCCAAGTGTGCTGTGGCACCGTGGGGGAGCCTGGGTGAGGAGGAGGAGAAGGGAGGAAAAGGGGAGGTGTGGAGGAGAGAAGAACGTTCCTCAAGGGAGGAGTTAGGCTTAAGAACCTGCCCGTCAAAGGTGTGGAATATTTCATGCATTTATTCATCTGTGTATTTGTATATATATTATATATATATATATATATATATATATATATATTTATATATATATATATGTATATATATATATATATATTTATATATATATATATATATATTTGTGTGTGTGTGTAAGAATATATAGATATATATATATATATATATATATATATATATATACATATATATATATATATATATGTGTGTGTGTGTGTGTGTATGTATATGAATATATGTGTATATAATATGTATATAGATATATATATGTGTATATATATGTACACACACACACACATATATGTATATATATATGTGTGTGTGTGTGTGTGTGTGTGTGTGTGTGTGTGTGTGTGTATGTGCATGTATGTATGTATGTATATATAATGTGTATTTTTTATTTTATTTGTATGTGCTTCTTAATACTGTATATTCAAAGGAGCATTTCCAGCTCCTCAGTCATCTATAGTTAAGTTGACCTTCCCCCGACGATCATTATTTGGCTGTAACATCACTCTACTGAAATCAGTCAATCAGTGTGTTTGCCGCCCTCGTTCTGCAAGACACGGGGATGACTTGGAAAGCTTCATTCAGGCTGAGACGTTGTTTTTTCATGTAGGAACTGGCCCTTGTACTGAATAGAATAGTCATGCTGTTTCGACATCAGAATATAAGAAAATATAGATCGAGAGATGTCGGGCCCCTTTTCACGGGAGTACCTCTCTTCGTTCTAAGCTTAGTAAAAGTCACTTGCCGTCAACAACAAATAATAAAGACGTATGTCCTCGTACAAATTGTGAAAAAAAAAGTTTTAATCAAAGAGTGTGAGTGGGGGGGGGTTACCTTAGCTCCCCTTAGAAACTCCCCTCCCCCCTCCCTGTTTAAAGGGTAAAGAGGCTTTCATTTCCCTTGTGAGTTGGAGGGAGGGGCGGATTTGAGTGGAAATTCTCAATAAATCAATGTATCATTAAAACTTCGATGTTACCTACTCTCGCACATTTGCAGTCGCTGAGTGAAGTTCTGTGATAAACTAAAAAAAATAATAAAATGAAATAAAATAAAATAAAAACATAAGTTAAGTATTCTCGTGTACTTGGTGGTTTTTCCCTCGTCGAATGAATATTAGATAAATATCTATTACAGTGAAGTACATATGATAATGACATGTTTATTAACTTGTTGGTAACTTTCTTTGGTGTGTCGAAATTAGAGTGAGATGTTTTCTTTATTTGCTTATTGGCAACTACGTCGTTATTCTAATTACATTTTCTTTCACTCATTAACCGTGATGGGGATATTGATTAAGTAATTTTATGTCGGCAATATATTAAGGACTCCAGTGACATCCCTATGGAGCAGAGTCACCTAAATTTATTTTATAGTTGGAGAATAACGTCCACTTGTAATAAATAAATAAAAATTATCTGTGGCTCCACCATTTCGGGGGCAATGTTGTCTCCAAGGATAGAAGCACTGGTTTTTCGGCTTCGAACTTCCCATTACGACATCAGGGTTGCGTAGACCTACGGTCTGTAGTGTAGCTGTCACCCATTATACGTTGCTCGCTGCTCCAAGGGCGCTCGCTCTGTCGACCGCCCATAGGGCCTCGGCCGCACGACGCCGGACTCAGATATCAGCCGCGCGTATGAATGGAGCACCGACCCTGACCTGTCAGATAGCTGAAAAGTGACTGACGCCACGACTGACAGATGTAACGTGTGACGTCACCACCTACTCGCTGCCGCCAAATGACGTCACTGTCTGGCTACTGTCATCGCCACCTGTCTGTTTCCAGCTGTGGAGTGAGAGACGGGGTGTGCGGACAGACGGCCCAGCAACAGGTGGTGGTGAGGATCATCTTTCGGGTACCCTACTCTCTCTCTCTCTCTCTCTCTCTCTCTCTCTCTCTCTCTCTCTCTCTCTCTCTCTTCCCTCCCTCTCCCCCTTCTCTCTCTCTCTCTCTCTCACTTCCTCCCTCCCTCTCCCCCTTCTCACTCTCTCTCTCTCTCTCTCTCTCTCTCTCTCTCTCTCTCTCACTTCCTCCCTCCTCTCTCTCTCTCTCTCTCTCTCTCTCTCTCTCTCTCTCTCTCACTTCCTCCCTTCCTCTCCCCTTCTCTCTCTCTCTCTCTCTCTGTCTCTTTCACTCATTCTCTCTCTCTCTCCTCCCTCTCTCTCTCCCACCTCTCTCTTTCCATCTCTCTCTCTCCCAGAGACGACGCTCCTGAGGGGAGTTGTTTGATGTTAGCCAGAATAAAGTTGGGAAATGCTCCAACACATAAGAACAATAGCAGAAAATTATAAATAACTTATGACTTGTTCTAGGACAGAACAGGAAGGACATGGCGCTGACATAACAGAGGAGCGTAAAAATGAATAATAAAGACTAACAATTAACATTTGATGGCCAAAGTTTACAACATATTTCAAAGTATAAGATTCCCGAAAGAGAGAGAGAGAGAGAGAGAGAGATTTTCATCATATCCTCAGTCATACCCACAGCTCCTCCTTCTCTTCCTTGTACTCTTCCTCCTCCTCCTCCTTCTCCTCCTTGTACTCCTCCTCTTCCTTCTTCTTCTTCTCTCCCATCTTCTCCTCTTACTCCTCCCTCTCTTCCTTGTACTCTTACTCCTCTTCCTCCACCTCCTCCTTGTACTCCTCCTCTTCCTTCTTCTCCTTCTCTCCCATCTTCTCCTCTTACTCCTCCCTCTCTTCCTTGTACTATTACTCCTCTTCCTCCACCTCCTCCTTCTCCTCCTCCTTGTACTCCTCCTCTTCCTTCTTCTCCTTTTCTCCCATCTTCTCCTCTTATTCCTCCCTCTCCTTCCCCTTCTCCTCCTTCGCCTTCTCATCCTCCCATATCACCTCCTCCACCTCTAACTTCTCTTCCACCCCTTTCTTCTTCCTTTTACCTTCATTTTCTATTTCCACCTTCATCTCATCTTACTCCTACACCTTATCCCCTCCTCCTCCTCCTCCTCCTCTTCCTCTTTCTCCTTCTCCTCCTCCTACTTCACCTATTCCTCTCTTCGGTGCCACCTGTCTTTCAAACAACACATCACAAACATAAAAAAACAAATGCACACCCAGACTTAACGCACTTAAGTCAATCACTGGAACAACATTTGGACAAAACAAAGAAACTAATATAACAATATACAAACAATGCATACGCTCAGTGTTGAATTATGCGAGTCCTGCATGGGCTCTTAATCTCAGTGAGACACACCACAACACCCTTCAAATCATACAAAACAAAGCCCTAAAAACAATTACAGGCTGCACAAATACAACACCTACAGACCATTTACACCATGAAACAAAAGTCCTCAAAGTCAAGGACCACCTCGACATGAGAGGCACACAAACACTTGCCGCAGCCACCACAAACACATCACACCCGCTACACTACATAGCAGAACACCCACACACACCAAGAAACATTAAAACAACACCCAAAGACCTTTATCACGCACAGATACTCTCTTCTCTTCCTCCACAACCACCAAATACCAGCCTCCGGAAACATATTCATAATCATATCACTCACCGCTCCATTAACACACTGAAAGACAACACACTGCTGCATGCCAGACCCCCTGATATCCACCCTTCTGAATCCTCTCTCCCACGAAAGGACAGAGTCCACTTGGCCAGACTGCGGTGCGGTCACCACCCAGCACTTCTAAGCTACCAGAAGAGGCTGGATGACCGCGTTGTGAACAGCTGCCCAGGATGTAACACTTCACCCCATACCATACAACACATAATGGAAGACTGCATTATACACAATCATGCACGCAAACAACACAACATACGCTCTATAAAGGATTTGTGGGAAAACCCAGTTTCGGCTATGGCATTCCTTGGGGAGACGGGACTGCTCGGACAGACAGTCTAGGGAACGACAACAACAACAACAACTCCTCTCTTCGCCTACCTCTCAATAGTCTTTTCCTCCTTCCTTCCATTCTCCCCACCTTACCAACCCCTTCTCCTCCTATCTGCTGCTCCATCTCCTTCTGTGCCCCCTCCCCTTTTCTCCTCTTTATCCTCTTCCTTCTCCTATTCCTCCTTCTCCCTTTCTTTCTCTTCCTCCTTACCCTTTGACCTCCACTTCCTCCTCTTTTTCTTCACTCATTCTTTCTCTTCAGTCCTCTTCCTCTATTCCCTTCATCCACCTTCTCCTTCATCTCCTCCATCTCCTCGATTCCAGTTATGACGAAAATGGTGCCATAACCTGATTTATTTAGTTATTTATTCATTTATTCATTTACTTATTCGTTTATCAATTAATTAATTTGTTTGTTATATTGTTGTGAGGTGCTGTAAGACGACGATAAGAGAGGGGAACAGTTTAATAAAAAAAAAATGGATTACAAGGATAGTTTTCACAACGTGGATGTAAGTAAAGCTGGATTAACGGGGCTTGGGCATGGGAATGAAACTTATCTTGAACGTGCATGCAACACATACACACATACACACACAATACACGACATAAACTCTGAGCTCTCATCCATGAGGGTAATAGTTATCGATCGCAAGCCCAGCACGTGATCCAAGACTATTGTTAATAATACACACACACATACACGCACATACACACACACACTCACATACATACATACACACGTACACACACACACACACTACATAAACTCTGAGCTCTCATCCATGAGGGTAATAGTTATCGATCGCAAGCCCAGCACATGATCCAAGACCATTGTTAATAATACACACACACATACACACACACACACACACACACACACACACACACACACACACACACACACACACACACACACACACAAGAAGGTGCACATGGCTGATCCCATTTCCCCTCCCCTCGGTCTGTCACGTCATGTTGTGCAGCCGCCTGGATCGAGTCTGCTTTGTGGTCAGGACTGCTTGTGCGTCTCCGAGCCTGTGCGTGCCTGAATAATACACGTACGTGTGTGTGTGTGTGTGTGCGTGCATGTTTTCATGTGCGTGTGTGTTTGTGTCAATGTGTGTGTGCGCTGGCGTTCGAGTTTGTGATTTTGTGTTCGTGTGTGCGTATGTGTGCATTTGTGTGTTTGTACATATATGTATATATGCATGCGTGTGTGTAAGCATGCGTGAGGAAGAAAGTGTAGGCTCTTGCATGTCCCTCTGTTGTTGGCCCTTGGCATTTCGTGGTGATGATGTCACGGAAGGCCTTCTTATCGTGCGGCCAAAGGCGTCTCCGCGGATGTAAACAAACTCACGGGGAAGGACAGACAACCAAAGCGAGCGAGAGAGGAGTGCAAGCGAGCGAGAAGTGCAACCGTGCGGCTCCTCTTCCTCCTCTCATCGTCATCATCATCTTGCTCACAACGAGGCGGAGATGATGTGGTTACCGGCTTCTTTTGGTCTTTGTACAGTGACCCTCCCACCACCCCCCACCCCTCCCTCTCTCTCTCTCTCTCTCTCTCTCTCTCTCTCTCTCTCTCTCTCTCTCTCTCTCTCTCTCTCTCTCTTTCTCTCTTGCTGTCTCTCTCTGTGTATGTAGTGAATTCCTGAATATGACCAGAGATAGATCGAAACGTTGATGTTATATATTTATTCATTTATGTAATTTTATTTCCAAGGTAACTTGATCTATTTTTTATTTTATTCTATTGCATTTTATTGTATTTTATTTTCTAATTACCTGACGTGTTTTCTTGAATGAATTATCAGAGGAGGGAATGAAGGCCCAGGTTGATTTTGGTATTATTATTATTATTTTAAATAAATATTTTCTTGATGGGGTGCCGATCTGTTAACTTATGGGAGGTTTCTTTTTGTTGAATGAAATCACCAGACAAATATGTGAATGAAAGCTGTAGGTCGATTAATATAGATTAATATATACGTGTTATACCTTAGTTAAAAAGATAGTCACCTTGCGTCACCCAAAATGAATAAAAAAAAAATTGAAGATATAATTAAATGGTTATTGAAGAAACATCCATCCATGTAATTTTGTGAAACAAAATCGACTGAAAGCAGGCATGACAAACACACACACACAAAAAAAAAAAAAATGAGATGAATTGCCTGATGCTGTGTTGTTCTTCCTGATGTCGTGAGTGAACTCACTCATCCGGGAGACGCGAGAGGCGAGTTCTCACGGCCGACGACGGCGGCGGCGTCGGCGACGCGTCTTCCTGCCGGAACCCCCCCCCCTCCCTTCCCTCAGACGGCGGTCGACTCCGTCACAGCTCGGTGCCGTATCCTATGATGATTATGTGCACCGTACATGCTGGAGGTCACTCCTGTCCTGAATGAAATCGTATGGCCTCAGTTCAGCGATTCTCAACCCTTCCTCAGCCTTGTACCAGTTTAGTTTGATATATTTGGGCCAGGGGTTCTCAACATTTTTCACTCCAATCACTTCTTCATGAATTTTCAACATTCGTGTGACTTGCGCTGAATGGCCTACTGGCTCCGACGCCTGGCCTTCAAGCCAAAAATTTCATAAATCAATCAATCAATCAATCAATCATTCGTGTGACTTCCCTTCATTTTTCTCCCAAATTCCACCCCACCCCAAAAATGTAATGTGTATATATATATATATATATATATATATATATATATATATATATATATATAAAAAAAAGTAATTTATATATCTATATATATATATATAAATATATATATATATATATATATAATGATAATAAAATTTTGATGAAGAGAAGCCCATTACTTTATTACAGAGTTGATAATCATAATTTCTTATATTTGATAATTTTTTGTGATATCCTCAACTTACATCACTAGACCACATTATATAGAAATGTATAATTTGTAACAAGCCATGCCCTACCCCCCTAAATTCTTATCATAGCTCTCTTGGGGGACCCCATGTGGAGAGCCACTGATGCCTTTACCCCCAGACTAAGTGGCGAGCAATCAATATTCATAAGGAACAAATCATACGAAAACCGCTTAAGACACTTGAAATTATTCTTTCTCATAAGAGGGATACTCTGAAGGGACATAACATAATCCTTTTGATATTTTAAAAAAGAATTGTTAACATCAAAACTGAGAATATTTTCATAATCAAATTCAAACTGGACAAGAAATAATTACCTCGAGTTGTCAGAGCGTAGGACCTAGGTAATTACCATCTCGCCAACCGCATTGGTAATGAATGAAAAAAAATACAGATGAGGCAATTAAATGAATACAGTTTGATTTTTTAAAGCAAAATTTTATTATTTGTATATTGAGAGGTGACAGGTGCTCATGCATCAACAGGCGACTTTAGGTTACTCGCATAAGGTCGTTGTCCGGGACTAGAAGTCATCACTGGAGAGGTCCAAGAGCAACCTGGAGAAGAAGACACCAGCAGGAGAGTCTGCGCACCACACTGGCGCCGGCACAGTAATTCGCTTGACTGCGCAAGCATCACTGCGCACCCCCCCCCCGCAAGCGCTCTCTCTCTCTCTCTCTCTCTCTCTCTCTCTCTCTCTCTCTCTCTCTCTCTCTCTCTCTCTCTCTCTCTCTCTCTTTGCACATGCGCCTCCTCAGTTAATTGCCCGCCCCATCCGATTCAAAAGGGCTTTCTCTAACGATCGTTTGTGACATCATTCACATATTCTCCATAATACAGACTTTGTGTTATGTATGGGGCAGCGAGAGAATCCTTTCAGCACGAACTCCTTGTCCAAAGCTGCATAGAATCGTCTGGTGTTAACCAGAAAAAATCTGCTAAATGTGGCGTCGGTGCTCTGAATAAAGTCGTCTTCCTTCAGCATGAAAAAAAAAAAAAATTTATTGCACATGGTCCTCAAAGGTTTTTAAATGTGTAATATATTATGTATATATATATATATATATATATATATATATATATATATAATATATATATATATATATATATACATGAGTATTTAAGGAGAAGAGTAACGTGTGTATATTCAAGTGTATTTTGATATTTTGTCAGCAATAACCAGCGCTTCTGTCCATGGGGACAATAATGCACCGAAGAGGAGTCGTAGAAGTAGCAAAGGAACGGTGGGACAGTACAAGTTGTTGTTGTTGTTATTATTATTATTATTACTATTATTATTATTATTTTTGTTAATATTTTTATTTAATTTATTTATCTTGTTTATTTTATTATTATTATTATTATTATATATATATATACATATATATATATATATATACATATATATATACATATATTTATATATATATATATATATATATATATATATATATATATATTTTTACAAATAGGTCTCAAGTTATAAAAGAGCGATGCGTCACTCTGGTCCGTAGGGGTACAACTGAAGTTCCTGATACATACATGTTTCATCAAATCTATGTTTTCATCATACAAGTTTTGTTTGTGTACATTCGCGTGTGCACGGAGGAGCGTTCAAGTGTGTGTGTGTGTGTCTGTGTGCATGTGTGCGTGTGTGTTTGTGTACGTTTGTAAGTGTTTGTTTGGTAACCACTATGTTTAAGTGGTAATCTTGGTACAGCGTCCTTGTACAATTGCACATAGCCGAACCTGCTTCACACCGGATCAAAAGAATACAAGAAACCTCTTGTTGTTGTATTGATACAATTCTGTTTTTTAAATATATTTACGTGGGAACTCTTGTATATTGAAATATATTAATTATTCGTTAAAGGAAGATATTTGTAAATAATTTACGTGTGATAGTTTATTTCGTCCTCATTATTACTACGTTTGATTTCACACAAACTCATTTTACTCTCTTATACCACGGTGACATCTCCCTCTGCTGAATAAAATCTCCTGGCGGCAGCCAGAATGAAATACGTAAAGTAAATTGCATTGAATGGGTATTTGTTTTCGTGGTGGTCCAGTGGTTAGCGTGCTCCGCTCACGTCACGAAATTCGTGGGTTTGGGATGCTCCCCTTGAGCATTGTCTCTCGCACTCTCCGACAGAATCCTTCTCTACGCTTTCTCTAAATCCATCAATATTATTTACAATATATTGACTCCGTTCCATCGCCCCGTTTCACATACATCATCAGTGTTATCCCTGACATTGCCCATAAATATTGTACAATATTGGAAATACTTCAAGACTCGATTGAGCCATCTGGAGGGAGTGGATGAGGAGGGGTTGGGGGACTTACAAACATCGAAAAAAAAATTCATTTTCATTTTATGTCTAGAAATTTGTTTATTCATATATTTACTTTTATCTATTTATTTATTTATTTATTTTCTGTTTGTGAATTTATTCTTTATCTTTTACTTATTTACTTTTTATCTATTCATTTATTTATCTATTATTTGTTTATTTATGTTATTAATTATTTATTGGTAGGATGGGCAGAGCCTCCTCACTTGTTTGTGAATTTATTCTTTATCTATTTTTTACTTATTTACATTTTATATATTAATTTATTCATCTATTATTTGTTTATTTATTTTATTTATTAATCATTTATTTGTAGGATGGACAGAACTTCCTCACTTGCCTCCTGAGAGGCAACTTTACTTGAGAGGCACCACCATTGACGTATCAAGTGCCTAACACGAGGTTAAGGGGGGAGCTGAGGTAGCCCAACGTTTAACGTGCTTGGCCGATGGCATTCACTGTTCGAAGGTTCCCCAGCTCCTTGGGCCGCAACAGAGATGAATAAAATCACGTGACGACAGACAAAAAAAGGCAAAACCTGGTTTACCAATCGGAGTGGTTAACGAATGGAATAGTGCTGAAACTATTGTTTCTTTTAAGAGAAGATTACATAACTTTAAGAATAGGGATGATAGGTGGTACGGGGCCTTCAACTGCCTAGTGTAGGCCTTATGGTCTCTTAAGGGGTTGGACACTATATCAGTGGTCCGCAACAGTACTTGTTAGTGCACAAGTTAATGTCAACCCATATGTACTCTTTTACTACAACGAGATGCCAGTAAATGTTAATTCCCGGGCGATCTGTTCTCAGCTTGATCCCTCTTGTTGTCACATTTTGTTTATTTGAAGTAGTGATGGCATTTTTGGATATTGTAACAAGTCTTCGAAACCAGCTGGCGTGCCATATTTGGCACTCGTGCCAGAGGTTACCCACCTTTGTTCTATATGTTTTGACACATTGTCTAGATTTGCGCCAAGTTATTTTATTCAGATCAAGGTCTTCAGCGTGAACAGGGACTTGAGTAATAAAATCACCTGACGTCAGCCACAATAGATACTTGATAGGACGAAGGAATCGTCACGCGACTATCAGAATGGACGCCTACAAGCATACGTACCCGTTGAAGTTCGTAATATTTTAGAAATATTTTATTCTGTTTAACGTCGCACGATTTTATTCAACTGAGTCGAGACCTCTAGACAGGTTCATTCTGTCACTCATAAACCCGTTCATAGCTGTGTCACACTTTATATATTTTGTTTAGTCAAGTGCCAAGTGATTATATTCACCTTAAAGGTGGTGGGGTGGGGGAGGGAGAGTGGGGAGCTCATTAAAAACTTTGGGGGAGGAATATGACCCTCTCCCCCTCGGGGACGAAGCCGGCAAAGGTCCTCCTTGCCACAGGGTCCTCCTCCTACTCCTACTCCTCTTACTCCTTCTCCTCCTTGTCTTCCTCGTCCTTCTCCTCGACCGCTCTGTCCGGGCTGGACTGTCGACTAGGTCCGAAGCGTAATGTATATATACGAGTATATATATGTATATATGTAATATATATATATATATATATATATATATATATATACACACAAATCACATTAAACGTGTGGATGAATGTTTTGAAGAAAACCATTGGAAGACAAACGCTTTCGTCAATCAAGGCATCTTCAGGGTGCTTCTTAATATTAGACTTAACATTTTGCTTTTTCTCCATTTTATTTTATGTTGATTTTATTTACTTCTGATGTGGATCTGAGCTTTCACTTAGCTACCCTCACTTATAATATAAAGGACTAGAATCCTTTGATATACGTGTGTGTGTGTGTGTGTGAGAGAGAGAGAGGATGGTACACAGTACATAGACACAATCATAATATATTTTGGGTGGAGAACAATCTATTTCCTCCGATATTTAGGCATCATAACTCACTGTCGCTTGTACAGCCCAACAACAATTACAACATACAACACCAATAGAATACAAGACCAACTAGAAGGACCCAGATACGGGTGAAGGATTCTGTTGGACGTGCAAGGCCGAGGGACATGGGCTCCTGCATCGAGGACCAGCTCCGGGAATAGTTCGGACGCTGACGTCCCACTCGAGGAAGAAATAATCAAAGAAAACGAAGGGCGGGAGTTGGAGGGAAAGAAAACGGGAATTGGTGGAATCTGGAACAGGAGGAGTTGGAATTGGAGAAGAGCAACAGATTGTTGGAGATTGAGGGCGAGGTGGCGGTGGTGGAGGGTGAGTGTTGGCTGGTGGCGGGGTTCCCAGGACGGAGGGGGGCGGTGGGTGGTGAAGGGAGTGGTTGGGGTGGAAGAGGGGGGCGTAGTTCAACCTCGCGCGGGAACCCGGGATTCAGTTCAGTGAAGACTGGTGGATGAGGCGGACGTGTATGAAGTGGGAGAATAGTGCTTTGCTTGCGCGCACACACACACACCTACACATTACACACACACACGTACACATTTACACACTCGTATACACGTGTTGATGTGCATGGACGTGTCGCCACGGGCGTGTAGGTCCAGTGGGGGTCTCGAGGGAAGGGGTGCGTGTAAGTGACCGTGGATTTGCATCGTTTTCTGAAAGGACAGAGTCTTCGCGTGTTTGCGGATGCCGTGACCCGACATGACCCGCACCGCTGTCGCGACCTCTGCTGCTTGTGATACCGGCCCGTGACCGTCCCCGTGTCAAGTGCCAGGTAGTGTCGTGTGACACGCCAGAGGAATCACCGTCTTCGTCGTCGTCGTCGCCTTCGTCTGCTGAGGTCATCATGTCTATTCGTGTAAGTACTCAGGGGGGATTCAACAGGTGACTTGGTTTTCATTTATATATATATATATATATATTTATGGTTTATGCAATTATGGTTGTCATCTCCAACAAAGGTTAGCGAGTTGAACCAATCGGAGGTGAGCACTAACAGAGTGTATGTTGGACACTAAGCCTCTTTGGGATGGTCACTTGATCCTATCCATTTTAACATGCCAGAGAACAGTTTTAGTAAAAAACTACCATAAACAGGAAAAAGATCAAAACTCGTAAATTAATAAAATTCAAAACTCGAAAAATCTGAAGACGAGGAACCATCTCTTTGGGGGAATTAGGAAGCTCTCCGCCAGGTTATAGTAGACGGGGCGGAGGAAACCAGAGTTGGCATGTGGAGGCACTGTGGGTTGGCCACTGATGCACCGCTGGGCGGGGCAGGGAACGGCTGCGGATTCTCCACTGTTCAATCCCCGGTCAGTGTTGTCATTTTTCTTTTTCTTTTGATTTTAATTTTTTTTTTCTCTCTCTCTCTCGCGGAACGAACTCGTTAATTTTTCTTACAAGAGATATGCCTCATTAAAACATTAACATAGATTAACTTAAATTTATGTGTATGTACTTTTTGTTATATATATATATATATATATATATATGTATATTATATATATTTAATCTCTTATGTATATTTGACTCATCTGGTTATCAGGACAATCTCTGTTTACAAGTGTAGTCGCTTTCTTCTCAGAAATGGCTAAGGTCTTAGGTGAGGTTTTGAATGGGATTTATCAATTTATTATGTATGTGTGTCTATGTTTATATATATGTGTGTGTGTGTGTATATATGTATGTATGTATGTATGTCCTTGACATTTCTGAATTTGGTTCAGCACTGAAGGAGAACTAAACAGTTGAGGAGAAGACCTAAGCGGTAATGTGACTACAGACGAAGCCTTGGGCGACCCCAGAAGCTCAGAATAACCATAAAGATCTGTCTTCACTCAGATTTAATCAAAATGATTTTAAACCTGTGAACATGGGACAGGGTTGTGGATATGAAAAAAATCGCCTGGCGACAGACAGAATAAAATATCTAAAGGGTGCCGCACCATTTGAGAGGTGCTGAGGTTGCATCAGCCTCCAGGTTGCCGCTGATGGGGGAGTCGTGATGGGACGGTGGTCACAGCTCCAGGTCGTTCTCGACTTCTGAACCCTTCTGTGGCTTCGGTTCCTTTCCAGAGGATTTCCTCCACATCCAGACGTCTTCCGTTCTAGCTGCCGCCAGACGATTTTATTCATCTCAAGATGATTCTTGATGGTGATTTTACACCGGGAGGCACTTAGGTGTGCTTGGGTTTGTCACCTGTACCCCACGTACACGGGCGTGCGCGAGATTGTCTACAAGCATAGAAGCGTATGTAAAGCACAGCCCATTAGGACAACACCCCAAAATCCCGTGTGGGCTATTGACTACACCAGTTTTATGCAATGATTGTTTTAAGGACTTCAGTTAATTCCTTACGGACCAGAGTCACGCAGTATTCATAATTGGAGAATATTTCCACTAAGAAAATGAATCTGATGAATTATCTTTCATTATCCCTCAGTTGTGACCATTTCAAAATACTACTGCTACTACTACTACTACTACAAATGATAGAAATGGTAATAATAGAAATAACAAAAATGATTTATAAACAAGTCAAACAAAAGAATAACTAAAATAAAAACGTAAACAAGAAAATGTATCAGAAAATATATGTTGGAAGGGGGTCAGGATCGCCTAGAATGGTTTTCACAGGAGGGACCTTAGGAGGACGGGAAATGGGTAAGGCACGTCCACAGGATAACATGCCTCCACCCCCCACCCTCCCACTCCCTCCGTCACCTCACCCGCCGCACCTCTCAACTACGTGACTTGCAACCTACTACACCAGCACCTCTTCCTCATTCCTCAGCTCAACACCTCTATAGCATTGCAACCCTCTTTGTCTGTGTAACCTGGTGTTGCATTTAAAGAGAGGTTGATGTAGCTACTGAGACTAATTGATGCTGTGGTTTTTGCAACCTAGTGCAACCTGGAAATCAAGTGTTATATGTGATAGGGATCTGCAGCCTACTACTGGAACCTGAAAGCTACTACTGCAACCTGCAACCTACTACAGCAACCTGAAACTATACCCTGAAGCCTACTATTGCAACTTGCAACCTACTACTGCAATCTTCAACCTACTACTGTAATCTGCAACCTACTGCAACCTGCCTGGGCTGTATTGGCAATACTTATGCCCTCCTTGGCCTGGATGTCCCAGCACAAAGGGTAAATGTGACGACTGTCCTTGGTCGTAGCTCAGCGCCTCCTTGCGGAAGCACCTTGCTTCCTCATTGGCGCACCTGCAACCTGATCGGATCGTTTCAAACACTCGATACTGCAACCTGTGATAATGTATGTGGTGCAACCTACAGGTGTCATGCTCTAAACAGGCACCTGATGCATCTGTGACCTCCCTAGGTTGCACCCATAGCACCTGCAACCTGCAAATGAATCTGACTGTCGCAATCTACACGAGCGAGTCCAACAGCACATGCAACCTACCCGTACCATTCTTAAAACACACACTTCCACCCGCAACCTCAATGAGGTGTTCTTGGGGCAGCACCTGCAACCTGTAGGTGTAGTACCTGCGCTCCCCGAACCCGACACCCGGCACCTGAAGGAGTCGAGCGCGATCTGCCTGACACGTGTCCTTCCCAAGGGGGACCCTGTATGTCATTCTCGAGAGGGGGTGGGGGGGAGGGGGCACCCCTCCCCTTCCCCGGTTTGGTCGCATATATTTTTCTCATACATTTCTCCCAGTCCAGCCAGAAATAGTCCGACGTATCTACATACCTGTCCTTCAAAACGGACTTTCTCATCTCTCTCTCTCTCTCTCTCTCTCTCTCTCTCTCTCTCTGTGTGTGTATGTGTGTGTGTGTGTGTGTGTGTCTGTCTCCCTCCTCTCTCTCTCTCTCTCTCTCACTCTCACTCTCTGTCTCTCTCCCGGCGTGATCCTTTATCGGGAAACCAGTAAATGTATCGATGATGTCTGGGTGTCATGAGGCGATTTTATTCAGCAGAAGTTATGTGCTCAGACCAGCCCCTCCTCCCCTCTTCTTTCATGGGGTCGACCCCCGTAACTGAATAAAATCGCCCGACGGCAGTCTGAATCAAATTTCAAGTCGATCTTTGCACTGGATTCTTTTACTGCATTGTATGACTTTGGTCGTTCATTCTAGCTGACGCCAAGAAAAGTTGGAAGCTGTTTCGAGCCTGCATTTTCATTTCGGCATTATTATTATGGTTATTTTTATTAATTATATAATTATTATTATTGTTATTGATATGATTATTATTGATATCAGTTATTATTATATCATTGTTATTATTATTGCTGTTGTTTTTATTATTGTTATCATTATTGTTTTATTATCTCAACAGTTATTATTATGATTATTATTATTATTATTAATCATAATTTTATTATCACTAGTTATCCTTATTATTTTTATTATTATTTTCATCATTTCATTATTATTATTATTATTATTATCATTGTTATTGTTGTTGTTTTTATTGTTATTATTATCAAAGGATTACAAAGGCGGAGCATGCCGACAGGAGACTTTTTGATCACAACACTTATTATTATGAATATTATGTTTATTATCATTAATCACCATTTTATCACTATAGTTATCCTTATTTTATTATTTTCATTATTTCATTATTATCATCATTATTATGATTATTATTATTATTATCATTATAGGTTTAACCATTTGAGCTTGCAAGCACCTGCATCTGAATGAAATAATTAGTTGGCAACCAGAGTAAGGTTTTCCGTTCTCCGAGTTCACACGAACAAGAAGAACGAACACAAAACGTTCAGTCGTTGTTCAGATCATCAAGCTTTTGTTAACGGCTGACGGACGAAATATGCTAGTCTCGGTTGAACCGTTTTCCTTTGGGTTAACCGAAGTTTAACCTACGTCTCATCACCGCTTCTTCGATCACACATATATGGCTTGAGTGACGTCACGACGTTCGACTGACGTCACGAAGCTCGTGAGACTTCACAAAATTCGTTTGACGTCAAGCCTCTTAATGTCGCAAAGCTTGTTTGACGTCACGAATATTGACTGACGTTATAATGTATGACGTCACAGCTTGGTACCACGAAGTTGAAATGACATCGTCACTGACAATGAAACTGGACAAAATGTCAGTTTCGAATTCCAGTGGTCAGGCTGTCATGGCGCGTTGGTGTCCAACTCTTTCCATGACCCCAAATATCTTGGTTTGATCCGGGTATTCATACACTTCCAGCAAAGGTGACGGTTTCGGCCGCAGTTAAGCAGCCCTTGCCCTAACCTGACCTAACTTCATCATTGTCACAGTTACGTTGTCGTCATTCTGTGTTAACTTGTGCACCACTCTGTCCGTAACCAAACTGAAAGGGAAAGGGACCAACCGATATGGAAGGGGTTGCCCTAATGTATAGCTTGTTGCTTAGTCTTATGTGTATTTCTTGTTTACGTCAAAATACAACAGAATGTAAACACGAAATACAGCAAAATACAAATTCAAAATACAAAAAAAACTGAATGCCATGGATTCAAAATATAACAAAGTATAAATACAAAAGACTGGATGTTATGCATACAAAATGCAGCCAAATACATATTCAAAATACAAAAGACTGTGAATGCTGTGCATACAAAATACAACAAAATACAAATACAAAGGACTGATTGTTATGAATACAAAAGACTGGATGTTATGCATACAAAATGCAGCTAAATACAAATTCAAAATACAGAAGACTGTGAATGCTATGCATACGAAATACAACAAAATACAAATACAAAGGACTGATTGTTATGGATGCAAAATACAAATACTACAAAATACAAGAATGTAATTACTATGCACGAGAAAAAATTAAGGTTATATTTGCATTCTGACAAGCACTGGATATCTCAAAGACCTCTTGCATGCAACTGTCTCCCTTTTTTTCAGCGGCCATGGCCTTGCTCTGGGCAATTTGCCCACAATGGGATGTTCGCTGCAAGAGAAAAAAAAAAAAAAAAAAGGAAAAGGAACACTGTAGAGAAAAAGTATCAGATGCATAAGCAAAGAGCCCTCTCTCTCTCTCTCTCTCTCTCTCTCTCTCTCTCTCTCTCTCTCTCTCTCTCTCTCTCTCTCTCTCTCTCTCTCTATCTCTATCTCTCTCCCTCTCCCTCTCCCTCCCTCTCTTTCTCTGTCTCATGCATTTTTGGCAAGCAAACCAGAGGGCAGACTACTCTCTTCTGGGTCATGACATAGTACAGAATTGGAAAAAGATTTGGGTGTCTTGATTAACAGTGCATTGAAGTAGAATAGAAGGCACAAAAGCTTTTAGGTTACATCAAACGACAGTTTCGGTACCTGAACCAAGAAATAGTCTCGACACTGCAATTCTCTAGTTCGTCCCAGTCTGGAACACGCCGTCCAATTCTGGTCGCCGAACTGGAGGATGGACGTGCAGAGGCTAGAAGAGTGGTTCTTAACCTTTTTCATCCTGTGACCCCCCCGAGACTCTTCAGGGTATTACCGTAACTTCTTTAAGAAATTTTGAAACTGTGAACCTTGTGAAAAGGCAAGATAAAACACTGCTTGTGGTTGATATGTTTACTGTAGCAGGCCACCGCACTTGTGACCAGTGTTGCACTCACCAAACTGGTAAAAGCCCAAATGTCTAATTCGAACTTATGAAAATATATTATCCTCCCGAATCCTTTGTGACCCCCTAAGAGACCCCAAACGACCCCTCATGGGGTCACAACCACCAGGTTAAGAACCGCTGGGCCGCTAGAACGAGTTCAGGCACGAGGAACTAAACTTATTCCCGCCATTAGACACATGGGTTACCAGAGGCGTCTCAAGACACTGGGGCTCTTTTCTCCAGAAACCAGGAGATTGCGAGGACAGCTAATTGAGCTTTCCAGAATACTTCAAGGATTTGATAACACTGACTATCGACATCTCTTCAGCTTGAACGTGAATGCCAATCGCAGTCAAGGGTGGAAGCTCAATCCCCTGCGTTACTCTTGCGAGAAGTTGGTGACATTTTACCTAAAAAATCTGCAACATTTGGAAAAGACTGCCAAAGGACGTGGTAAACAGTTCCTCAGTTGAATAGTTCAAAAGACGGTTAGACAAGGTGCTACACACATTAGTGTAAGTACTAGTATGAATCCAGGTAACCTTTTAACGGTACTTCTTCGGTATGGGCTGTAAAAGCTTTTGAAGTATTGAGATTCCTTGTAACGCCTTGCAACTCTCTCTCTCTCTCTCTCTCTCTCGATGACTACCTCGCTACGGTGGCATACTTAACATATTTTATTCTTGAAAGAGAGAAACAGGTGCAGACAAGTCTGTCAGAAAAAATCATAAAATAAGGACGAAATATTTTTGGAGTAACGTTCTTCGCTTGTTAGGGCTTTATCAAGTGCGGTGGATTTTTTTTTCATCTGAACAAAATCGCCTGTCGGCAACTAGAATAAAAGTGACGAGGCACAGCGAAAGGGTTTAATATTTAGTTAATTCTTGGAGCTCATGTATTGAAATTATGATCAATTTGTTCTATATTCTTTGTTTTTGTTTTTCACGAAAATGTCCACAGACCTCGTGGGGCGAGGTAGCCATGTTGACCTTTTTTATTCAGCCTTGCGTGTTGTTTATCAACAGCGGGGCGGGAAGATGCCCCCCCTCCCCCTCCCCCACCCCTCCTCTCTGACCTTGAGTCGGGCAGTCTGTCTTCGGGTAGGAGGAGGAAACTTCTTCGTCTTCGTCTCGGGGGCGTGTCATCAGCGACTGCATTGCGTTTCTCGCAAAGAGTAGATTGTAGGATTGTAAGCGGTCGTACAAGTTTGAAGCCTGATGTGCACGTGGAGGTGGGAACTTGTTGCAAACTGTAATTCTCTCTCTCTTTCTCTCTCTCCGTCTCCCTCTTTCTCTCTCTCTCCGTCTCCCTCTTTCTCTCTCTCTCCGTCTCCCTCTTTCTCTCTCTCCCCGTCTCCCTCTTTCTCTCTCTCCGTCTCCCTCTCTCTCTCTCTATCTCTCCGTCTCTCTCTCTCTATCTCTCCGTCTCTCTCTCTCTCTCTCTCTCTCTCTCTCTCTCTCTCTCTCTCTCTCTCTCTCTCTCTCTCTTCGTGACCTAGGACACACACACACACACACACACACACACACACACACACAGGCGTCACCCGGCTGAAGACTCAGATAATGGGACACCACAGTCTCTCGAACATCTATACTTCCATGTGAGTGTGGTGGATTGGATGTGATGAAAGACCCCAGCCATAAGGTCGAAATCCAATGGAAATTATTTAGAGTTTTGACTCTAACGTACATAACGCCTTTTTCATCTTCATTTTACCCCATAAAGGAATTCTTTAGTTATTGGCTAGGTATTGTACATATTTAGCAAAATTGTATTGCAATATCGCGATTTTTGGGGGTCATTTTTAGGGGGAACGTAGCTTAATTAAAAAAAATTCTCTAAAAATGAAGTAATCAGTTTTGAAAATTTATGTAAACGCCATTCACCTAGCTATAGTATTTTTTGTTGTACCGCTCTTCTGTTTGAAAAAAGGGAAAAAAGAAAAATTAGATCTTATTTCTGAAACATGTAAAAAATGGCACTTGTGTATACTGTTGAATGCGGGTCCTCACGTGTGTGTGTATGTATATATGTGAATACACACACACACATATGAATATAAATATATATATATGTGTGTGTGTGTGTGTGTGTGTGTGTGTGTGTGTGTGTGTGTGTGCGCGCATACCGAACTCTGAAACTATCGTTGAAATGAAGAGCTTTCAAAATAGTGTGAAAGCACTATTGGATTAACTGTAGCCTTTCACTGCGCACTGCAAGGTTGTGGTGCGGTTCACTTCCTTGTGTGGTTTGACGTCATCGAATTACAGTGGTTTGTTTTGGTTTCCCTGGCAGTAGTCCGGTGATTACAGTGCCTGCCTCACTTCTTGAAGGTCGCAGGATCGACCTTCTTCTTCTTCTTCCTTTCTTTCTTTCTTTCTTTTTTTTTTTTTTTTTTTTTTTTTTGTCTTCCCCAGAATCCTTCTGTATTCCTGAATTGAGACACTTAGACACCATAAATAGAATCTACTTTTATGATAAAGAATAAGTAGATAAATGGTATGACAAATGCCTCGTTCACAAGATCGGTTGCGACACTATTATCTCAATAAAAAAAACGTGAAAAGAGTAAGAGATATCAATTCGTGTGGGTTATGGTGGAGAGGATGTGGGTTCGATGACGTCATATCGTCCTTTGGCAAACAAGGACGCTGATTGGTTGACCGAAGTATGCGTGTGTGTGTGTGTGTGTGTGTGTGTGATTCACCATGGTCTTGGATCACGTGTTGGACTCGTCATCGACAGTTATTTTCCTCCCGGAAGAGAGATCAGAACTCATATATGTGCGATCTGTGGGTAATGCTGTGACCTTACACGCACGCACACACCCAACTCCCCGCCCACGAGAGTTTGAATAACAACCCGCAGCGCAGTGATACTGAAATTATTTCAGCCTTGGGCGGGATACGAACCCGGACCGTCGTAGTGGCAGCTGGGAACTCTAACCACTGCTCCACGATGTGTAATGTGTATATATATATTTATATATATATATATATATATATACATACATATATATACACGCTCATCTGACCTCTGACTCCTTCGCAGTCACGTGATCATGTGAGTTGATAACGATGTCTAGAGTGGGACCGATCCTGTTACTCCCAAGTAGTTATGAATGAAAACAAAGAGACGGACTGTGACGTCACGAATACGCACATTTATTATGAATGAACGGGGAAGGTTGTCTCGAACGAGCTCATCAACAAGAGATGAATGATGATGCGACTGTACAAAAAGTTCTGCTGAGGGTCAGAGGAGAGGAAGTGAACCGAGTTGAGTATTTAAAGTGGACAGTCGTTCGTGTGAGTTGATCTGGTTTGACGTGGATTTTTCCTCTCATGATTTCATCCATCATTAAAGGACAAATGCCCCCTCACCTTACTTCTTCCCCTTGTTCACATTTATTTATCTGTGGTGAATAAATGTCCTGAACACGGACAATTGTTCACTCTCCTCTTCAACCTTTCCTAGGCTCAAATAACCTCCCCCATTACCCTAGATTTTTACTATTTATTCCTAGCTATGTGCCCCACGACTGTGTACTTGATAAATCTCAGACTAGCGAAATTTCGTAATAATACAGGGTCCGTCCTCACATGGCTTTTCTTTTGTAGAGAAATGTCCCTTTCTGTACGGTGACTTTATGTATAGCCACGTGACACGCGTACACTCGAACCTGACACACAATGTATAACAGCTGTGCAAATAAATATTTTTTGTTTTTTTCATTAACATTAGTCTGTTTGCAGATAATTATTTTAATTACATGAGGAATTTAGAAAAACGAGGGGAGGGAAGGGAACGCGGTGCTTCCTGAAGAGGATTCTTAGATGAGAAACACACTAGTCGACCTGTCTCGACTTGCGTCTTTCTCGAGTCGAAACTGGTCGAAACTGGTCGAATGGTTCAGTTAAGATTCTTCCAGCCGCTATCTTTCTCTCCTTTCGTCTTTCCATCCCTTCGTCTATCCCTCCTTGTCTATACAGAGGTTCTTAATGTTTGGGAAATGTTGTATGTAGATTCAGGTACTCAACAACGGATATCATGGGTTAGAGTTGTTTGTCCGCAATCATGGTTTGGAAATTGCGGACCGGGTTCGAGTTTAGCAACTCCCGATAATTTACACACACACACACACACACACACACACACACACACACACACACACACACACACATATATATATATATATATAGTGTGTGTGTGTGTGTGCATGTTTCGTTTTTGTATGATCAGAACTTTATACAGAAATATATATTGTATATGGGAACTAATACACATACAATAATCAAAATAAAAGGCTACAGGCACTCAGCAGTGAAAGAAATGTTTGTATAATATCAACTTCATTTGTGTTTCTTCCACTCTTAAGGAGAACTGAACCGGCGACTGCTCCCATCCTGTTATTCCCATAACCCGGTGAATTATAAAACAGTCCCATACTAAAACGACACAAACAGCAGTCCAAAATGTCTTCCTG
>NC_134818.1:23867132-23884632 GCF_046742065.1 Oratosquilla oratoria | reverse complement strand
TGGTAATATACAGAACAAACATGTGAATCGGTCTACGATCCCAAGGGCTCTGAGAAAGAGGAAAGGCACCAGGAGTGCCCCCCTCCCCCTCCTCTCCACTCCTCCCCCTCCTCTCCCCTCCTCTCCCCTCCCCCCCTCTCGTCTTGGCAAGATGCCCTTGAGCGGTCCACAGACCCCTCCCCTTCCCCTTCCCCTTCCCCTCTTCCTCCTTAGCAGTCCACTTGTTCCCCTCGTTTGCCATCCTGCTTAGAGAGGGACTTCTGTACATTAGGGTGTACTCCTAGTCAGAATATGCGGAATAATGTGCGTGTGCGTGTGTGATTAACCATGGTCTTGGATCATGTGTTGGACTCGTGATCGACGGCTATTTCCCTCCATCACAGGGATGTATGTTGTGTGTGTGTGTGTGTGTGTGTGTTATATTATATATATATATATATATATATATATATATGTATATACATGTGTGTGTGTGTACGTGAGAGAGTGAGCACTGAAGATCCCACTTTTGGAGAAAAGGATAAATGTTGTAGGAAGATACGTATATCACGATCACCGTCTCTCTCTGATCCTCTCTTTTTTTCTGTCTCTGAAAGTGGAATTTACAATTCGTCTAACAAATGTGTTAGAACATTTATCTCGTTCGGATACACACGCGCGCACACACACACACACACACACACACACACACACATATATATATATATATATATATATATATATATATACATATATACATATATATATATATATATATATGTATATATATATATGTGTGTGTGTGTGTGTGTGTGTGTGTAACTTTTACTTTCCAAGGATAGAAGCGCTGTTTGTTGTCGACGAAACTCAAATACTCCTCCTCCTCTTTCTTCTCTTCCTCCTCCTCTTTCTCTTCTTCCTCCTTCTCTTCCTCCTCCTCCTCTTTCTCGTTCCCTTCCTCTCCTCCTCTTTCTCTTCCTCCCCTTCTCCTCTTCCCCCTCCTCTCCTTCCTCCTACTCCTCCTCGTCCTCCTCCTTTTCAACATATTAATTATCATCACCATCACCCTGTGAGAGAGCTTGCACGCGTTCTGTCTCTCGGCGCGTGCGGAACCGATCTCAGGCCCCGTGCAGGATCGACGTCACCTCGAATAAGTGACGCCCTCTTTTTTTTTTTTTTTTGGGGGGGGGGAGGAGAAAATTCGATCGATAAAGAATTAGCAAATACTCAGACGAGCGCGCGCGGTGGACGGCACTTGTGCACCCATCTGTGCACGCCCGTATACGTTAGCTGTGGCGTGTACGCGTGGTGTACCAAATGTGTACATGGTGTGGTTTGTCTGGATCGCGTTAGCTAGTTGACCAACGTAAGGATAGAGTTATTTTTCTCCCTCGGGGTGAATAAAATCGTCTGGTTTTCGCCAGAAAAAAGTTCTTGTAAGCTAGTGTGCCCTGTCTTGTCTCTTAGTAACCTCTTAGAACCATTGCCGCTCTTTGTAGTCGTCGTTCTTGTTAGCGGTTTTTTTTTTGAGAAGTGCGAAGGGGTGGAAAGACCTTACGCCAGGAGGCGCTGAGCTCTGACCGAGGTCGATCAACGCCTCTGCCCTATGAGCTTGGACCTCCAGAGCAGGTCGAAAGCTTGGTAATTTCTGTCCACATAAAAGTGTGCACTGTGTACGGGGGAGAAAGAATTCTGTTTAGCATTTTAGATTGCAATGCAGCTGTGTATTGATGGGATCGCAAGTCTCAGTGTCGCGAAATTGATTTGCAAAAAAAAAAAGAAAAAAAAAAAAAACGCTGTTGAATGACTTGATGTTTTTCTCTAGGTACACATAACACTGCGGGCACAGGGATGCATGTTGTGGACCTTGACGTACACATTATATAAATAACTATTGAACAGTGGAATAGACACAAGTGTGTAATGTATGCGTGAATGTACAACCAGATTCGAAAGTTCGTCGACAGCTTCGTGGTGTTCCTGTCAGCTCACAGATGGCGCTGCATTCGTTGGATATATATATATATATATATATATTATATATATATATATGATGTAAGCGGAATAGGAAACACAGGAGTCTTAGTCTTGAGTTTATTCCTGACTAGTTTCGCAGGTATGCTTTTTCAAAGACTCCTGTGTTTCCTATTCCGCTTACATCAACATGTCAGAATGTCTCAACATATATATATATATATATATATATATATATGTATATGTATATAATATTGCAAAAATGAATCAGTTGTTTAATGATGCAAATCGTCTGCATGTACGAATATTTAGTGCCTACAAACTTTCGGTCCAGCTGTACACTTCTTACATGCCAGTTGGCGCCACGCACGACATTGTACACTGTAGGCTATGCGCAAGTCCCGGGCACTGCACCCGTGTCCCTGTACACACTGTAGACCGCGTCGACGGATCGAGTCGAGCAATGATGTGTAGTTGTGACATCCGGTGGCAGTGACGTGTGTGACATGAGTGTCCACGTCACGTCACGTCACGTCCCAAGCTCTCACCCGTCACGTCGTCACCGGTCACAGGAACGGGAGGAGGCTACTACCAGCAGCAGCAGGAGGAGGGCTCTGGAGAGGAGGACCTGCATCCTTGCGTCGTCCTGGCGCCGAGGAAGTCTTCGTGGTCCGCTGTCCGGCGTGGGAAAGGCGACCATCGCGGTCCCAGCAACCCCCCTCCCCCCCCCCTCTCTCTCTCTCTCTCTCTCTCTCTCTCTCTCTCTCTCTCTCTCTCTCTCTCTCTCTCTCTCTCTCTCTCTCTCTCTCTCTCTCTCTCTCTCTCTCTCTCTCTCTCTCTCTCTCTCTCTCTCTCCCTCCCTCCCTCCCCCTCATCCTCCCTCCCTCCCTCTCACCACGTTGCTGCGACGAGATAGTATGCAGCTGCTTAGAGTTAGTACCTAGCTATTGGGGGACAACTGTTAGGGACAGTACGCATCTGATAGTGGGTTAGTATGCAGCTGATCAGGAGTAGTAAGCAGCTTTAATGGCTTCGTGGCCGCTAAAGAATAGTATTTAGTTGCTAAAGGGTATTAGACAATTGATTAGTAATATTCAGCAGTTGTTGGGTGATGGCGCCGCTCATCAGGCTTAGTGTACTATGCAACTGCCTATAGATAGTACTCAACTGCTAAGTAATAGTTTGCATATTCTCAATGATAATACCCAGTTGTTCAAGGCTAATGCATAAATGTTATGGGATAATACGTGACTATTGAGAAATACCATGAATCTGTTCAGAGATAGCAGCTGCTCAGATGTATTAGGCAGCTGCTGAGAGTTAAAACAGTTATTGTGAAGGATAGTAGTCAACAGCAGAGTGAGAACAACCTAAATTGTAAGGACTAGCGCATTGCAGCTAGTTAAGAAACAATTTTTTGTTGAATCACCGAACAGCTCAATGAGACTACTACACCACAGCTGCCGAGAGCTGCTCATTGGGAGCAGCAGGCGATTAAATTCAACCGAGAAACGGACCTTCGTTTGAACGAGGCCTCAGTCGACCGAGACCCCAGCATCCGTCCTCCTTCAGATGAATTAAATCGACTGATATTTGAGAAAACAAAATCTGCATAGTAAATCTCCGTGTTGAAAGGAAGAGTGTGGTGGGATTGATTGTGGTGGTGGTTGTGGTTGTGGTAGTGATTGGCTGTGTAACACGTAAACACTCACGTACATTTACAGACGCACACACACACACACACGCACACACACACACACACACATTATATATATATATATAATATATATATATATATATATATAAATATATATATATATATATATATATATATAATATATATATATATATATACACATGAATTTGAGGCTAGGTATGATGAATTGGAGAGTAGGAGACGGGACCCAACGAGCGTTGCAACTTCCTTATGTACTCTTACTAACATTAGGTAAATACACACACACACACACACACCATACATGAATTTGAAGCTAGGTATGATAAGTTGGAGAGTAAGAGACAGGACCCCACGAACGTTGCTCCTTTCGTGTATACTACAATTAGATTAATACACGCACACACTCACATATGTTGGCATTCAGTGCAAGGGTGTTATAATTTTTAGAAATACTAAGTCCAATAATTGGATAGCCTAGAAGAATGTATATTGGAATAGGGGTGGGGGAGGAAGGAGGGGGATTTGTGATTATACTTGAGCTCTGGATGGTCTGCATACCAAATATGGCCTCACGAACCATATAAGCTTATTCTATCATTGACCGTTCCGCCCTCCTCGTTAACCTCCCCAACCCCCCAGCTGACGACCTACCTCCCCCCCACCTCAACACACCTTCCCCCCAAGCGGTTTCCTCCCCCAGAGGAAGAAGGGGCGGGGGGCACATGTGCGGCCGGCCGAGTCGGGCTTCCTTGTGGTAGGCTAGCTGATGAAGGCCGGCTGACTCCTCTTCAGCGGGCCATCTGGGAGACCCTCCAACCTCTCGTCCGAGGGACTTCGCACGAAGGAATCGATGCTTGTGTGTCGTCATCATCAGTGGGGAGCATACGCCAGGGGACACGTCGCTTGATTCACATGATGAAGCTCTTTCCCATGGCACCCCCCCACCCCCCCGAGCAAACTCCCATACAGTCATCCTTCCCATGTCAAACAATTCTCGGCAGGATTGGTCGATTTGCTTCGTGTCTGGCAGCTCAGCCGATATGGTTTTCCGAACAAAGAGTGGCTTGTAGATCAAAAAGAGATGCTGTTATGCCCAGGAGAGGGACACCTCAGAACAAACGCAGCTCATGGGCATCACCCAGCCTCCAGGATTCCCGGTACTTAGCCATGCAGGGACACTACTCGTACATACGGCAAATACGTGGGTTAATGACGTATAACGGTGTTGGATGGCTACTGACTTGGAAGGAGTTCCTTTACAATATAGATGATTTTTATTTTTCTTCCATCTGGATGTCCAACACGCTTTCCTAACTGACGGATAACCAGTTAGGAAGCCGATTTAGTCACCGACAATCCGACCATGCTGCAAGCAGTACTGGATTAAATGACACCATTAGGACAACTGTACTTCACCTGATGTGTGTATGAAAATATTCACATTAATACATATATGCACACATGCATCTCATAATATATGCTTAGATATCTGTAGGTTATATACCAAATATGTGCGTGTGTATGTATGTGTATGTACGTGTGTATGCATGTATGTAAATATGTAGGAGTACAAGGCGAAGTGAAATTCCCGTACTTGACCTGAATGTTAATCTCCGTTGTTTCAGTTCCTGTCCATGGATATATGTTGATATTCCTAAGAAATTGCGACAGGAGTGTTTGCAGATATTCCCGCAAAGAGGGAGTTTCAACCTCTCGCTGCACAATTTGCAAGAATCGTCTCTTCCTGGGTGATATGAAGAGCAAACAAGGGGGAAGGGTCCCAGATAAGACGCAAAGGGGAACGCAATAATGGTGATAATAATGATATGGTTTAACATCACAAATTCCCCTCTCTCGGGTGGCTAGAATGGTGCCCCTTACAGAGCACTTTGTAGCGTGGAATTTAATGAATCATGCCCTTGGATCGACCTTGCCGGTGGCAGGGTTCGAACCACCATCCCCTCGAGGTTCGAGGCTCTAAACCACTCGGCCAGCGAGCTTCCTGATAATAATATTCATGATAATAAGGATAATAATTAAAATCATGATAATAGCAATAATAATAATGACTATCGAAAATATAAATTATAATGATTATAGTGAAAATTAGAATAATGATATTAATAATTATAGTAATGATATCTATAAAGTAATAGAAATAATAATCATAAGCATTGTTATTATATTACCATTAACATTACTATCATTATTAACATTGTTATCATCATTATCATCTTAATCGATATCATCTCGAGTTTCACAGGCCAGAAACCCGCAGCCCCACATGTGTTGACAACGGTCAGGGAGGGAAGGTGATCAGTCGCCGGTTGTCGACTTAGGAAAAAAACTGTAGTGGAGGGGAGGGGTGATTAAGATTGTTAGTGGCGGGGATCGACTGCCAGTCCCCCGGGGCTGCACCCCTATTTAGAGGCGATGGTGTTATGTTCTGAAGATGGGAGATGATTCTCACCGACGTCCAGTAATGATGGATTCAGGCACCACTTAGACCTCAGACGGACATTGATCCACCGTCATTGCACGAGTCATATGTTTATGATTATATTATGCGTGAGAGAAAGAGAGAGAGAGAGCGAAAGAGAGAGAAACAAGGTGTTCCTAATGCTTGCATGACCCTACGTGCCTATATGTGTATGCTTATGTATGCATATGCAGCATGTGCGCGCCAGCATGCACGCACGTACACACACAACCACAAACCGTCCCATATACATTTATGTATGCACATTGGGTCTCCCATATAGATATATCGGCGCGTTTGAAGCTGAATTTCAGGTGAGGCGAGAGCGAGACCTGATTCGCCTCGCTTCAGCGCACCCCGGGAGGTTTCAGCATCCTTGTTCAGCTTTAGTATGTCCTGAAACGGCCTGAAGCCTCCTGCACACGGTCTGGTATGGGTGGGGGGCCTGCACACGAGCTTCTATGGGCCTGCACATCTGTAGGATGGGACCTGCACATTGACATTTTCAGGACGGGCTTGTGTATGGGGCTGTGCATACACCGTACACACATATGCCCCATATCTTTTCCCAATTAGGGCGGTAATATTTGTAGTATTGTGGTGTTTGATCTCTGTTTCGCAGAGTTGGTAGGTCGAGACACTAACCGTTACACCAGCAAGTCCCCTGTCTCCCCCTGGCCGCGCGCATATATGTATATGCTTGTGTTTGTGTATTTTTATGTGTGTGAATTTGGACACAATCCTCCATAGCCCAACAAGGACTCGTATTTTATGACACGATTTTATGGATCCACCACAAATAGGCTTTTACACCATGTAAGTAAAGAACATTAAACAAATAATAAATCCGCATATTAGGCCTAATTTTTTTTTTTTTTTTTTTTTTTTTCAAAATATAACCACTAATCCTTCGTCGTATTACCAGAACATAATACCATGACGACGTGCGGCCAACGTTAGGCGAAAAAAGCATGTAACCTTTATTGTGTATCCTTACTTTTAAGTACTGGTACACAAGTTGTCATGTAGAGTCTTGCGTCCTACGTAGGTTATTCAATATGCAAGTCTCGCGTGGTATTGTGTTCCAGTAACTCGACAATCGGGACCAGACATGGCAGAGATGCTGTTTGAATGTTCCCTTCCCTACCCAAAGGGTCACGCACAGCTGAAGAAAGTAGTCTGATCTGTTGGTGCCTCTTCGTGCCTCTGGTGTCTCCTAGTGCCTTGGAGGACCTTCGTGTGCCTTCAGCACTTTCTGGTGTCTCTTTTGCCTTCTAGGGCTTCCAGTACTTCATGGTGTTTCCTTGTGCCTCAGATGTCATCTGGTGTATTGCCTTCTTGTGCATCCGTTGCCATCTGATACCTCAAGAGTCTTCTGGTTTCTACGGTGCCTTCCGGTACCTCCAGTGCCTTTTTGTGTCTCCAGTGCACCTTCTGGTGTCTCCAGTACTTCTGGTACCTCCAGTACCTTCTGGTTTTTCTTGCAATCAGTTCCTAAGGTGCCCAATACCCTCTCGTGTCTCCTAGTGCCTTATGGTACCTGCAGCACCATCTGGTGCTTCCAGTACCTTCTGGTTTCTCTTGTGTCTGTTTTTCTTGCAATCAGTTCCTGAGGTGCTCAATACCTTTTCGTGTCTTCTAGTGTCTTATGGTACCTGCAGTACCCTCTGGTGCCTCCAGTAGCTTCTGATACCGTCTGACGTCTCCACGTGGAGAAGAAG
Organism: Oratosquilla oratoria; assembly: GCF_046742065.1. Classification (NCBI taxonomy): domain Eukaryota; kingdom Metazoa; phylum Arthropoda; class Malacostraca; order Stomatopoda; family Squillidae; genus Oratosquilla; species Oratosquilla oratoria. The sequence continues at coordinate 23,876,801 of NC_134818.1, read as the reverse complement.
ACAGACTCTAAGCGTACCTGGGTGTGCAGATAATTATGGAGACCCTTTGCTCCTGGTAGCTGTCAGTCGAACCGGCAGGCACGGTGGCGAGAGGTCCGGGGAGACTGGCAAGAAACCGCTGACATCCTGACACGAGTAGGAGGGGGAAATAGCCCCAGTTATGATTGTTGCAAGAAGTCTCGCGACCGAGTTGCTCTCGCTCCTCTGGCCAAGGCAGTGGTCGGTCCGTGTTTTGAAGGTCATGGGTTCGAGTTCCTCCCAGTGGGCTTTTGTTATTACTATCATTGTTGTTATCATTGTTATTATTGTCACTTCTTATTGTTGTTGTTATAATTGTTATTGTTAGTGTTATATTATCCCGTTTATATTGGTATTATGATTCAATTTTTCATTATTTCCAATATTGCTGTATTATGATTATTGCTATTTCAAAAGATAACTTTTGTTTATTTATTTATTATGTCTTACATAAATATCCCTTGGGATTATTTTTAGTCATTATCATGGCTAAAGTCAGACGACTTATTTCAGCCAAATCTTAGACTCTTGATTAACTTACGAGTCATCACCTTCAGACAAAGCGATGGTCGAAGTCACTTTTGCCCTATATGCTCTGATAGCCAGGGCATGTGGTAGTCGCCGGTATCGTCGAACCAGAGTCTTTGGGGTCAAGAGGCGATGACGAAACCCAAGACAGTGAGGAATCGTAAATGTTGAGATGGCTATCTGGCGTGTACAGTTGGCGGTACTTCGGTGTGGTGGGTCTTGTTGTACATGGTGTTATCGCAGCGAATATCTTAAATGTCCACCCACCCTTTTTTTCTAAGTTGTGCAAGAGGTGTTTTGGAGTATCTCATTTCGAGTAAGTACAAAGGTAAATTGTAGATTATAGGAATAATAAAGACAAATTCCTTTGCCATTATGGTGCGTTGGGGTAGGTGCCTACTCAGATGCTAGATCATACAGGAGATAACAAAGAACTTATATATATATATATATATATATATATATATATATATATATATATATATGTGTGTGTGTGTGTGTGTGTGTGTGTGTGTGTGTGTGTACATAAGTATTTGTGCACATATATGCCTCTGCCTATGTCTTTGTCAACCAAGACGACCAAAAAATGTGTATCAATTCTAAACAAAAGGCCCGCATAGTGTTTCTCACGGAGTTTAAACCAAATCAAGAACACTCAATGAATGAACGAGAGAACACTGGGCCCTTTTGTGTGTCTGTCTGTGTGTGTGTGTGTGTGAGAGAGAGAGAGAGAGAGAGGGAAAAAGAGAGAGAGAGAGAGAAAGAGATAGAGAGAGATGGGAGACTGCTTCTGCCCTTCAACACTGAGTTGCGCTTCCCTTTCATTGTCCGTTGTCTAACAGAATATGTTCTTTTCTGGCTGTCGTCAGATGATTTTATTCAGCCTTTCTCCGTCGTTTAAAGGTTGATGTGTTTACGTAATCCGCCAGGACTGTTATTCTGCAGACAGAATATTTATTTTACATATTATTATTTTATTTTTATCTTATCATTATTACTTTTGATGGTGAATAACAGAATATATATTTATTTGTATTAGCTTTCTGTCAGATCAAAATGAATAGTCTTTAACATCGACATAAAACAAAAGAGAGGTGGAACGTGGGCAACCCACATCTCGTTGTAAGTGCTCGATGCGGCACAGTAGTGCACCGAGTCGGAGAGGTGCGGGCACCCCTGTGCAACGACATCGTCTTACGTAAGGCAGAATAAAAACTATAAAGTTTTCTGCAAGTTCCTGGGAGGGGATAGAAATGGTTTTAGTTCGGGGGGGGGGAGAAGGGGAGTTGACCCACTCCCTCAGCTTAACAAAATCCCACGAAGTTTGATGGAAATGATATTGATCAAGTTTATCTTTTAGTACTGTATAAGGGTCATCTTTTAGCAAGATGTCTTGGGGAGGAGGGAGACGTCACGGGTTGAATGAAATCACCTGACGGTAGCCAGAGCAAGATGTAAAGTGCCACTCAGTACGAAAGGTGATGATATTGTTTTTCTTCGTTTCTTCACCATCCTCATCTCCTTTATTCTTCTTTTTCTTATGTTTCTTCTTCTTCCTCTCCTTATCCTCATCCCTTTTCTATGACTCCTTTCTCATATTCTTCCTCTTCTTCCTCCTCTTCTTTATTCAACCCAGAGCCGGGTCCGTATTCCTTTGGTCACTGGAGGTTCCTTTTAGCTTGGTGACAGCCAAGATCAAACTTGATAGTTAACTATGGAAGAAAAAGAGTTAAATCCAAGAGGATCTGGTGGTGTCAGTTAAAGTGAAGTAGGTCACTATGATGAAGGGTTAAGTAGAAATAGACCCCGTCAGCAGGCTAGCAGGCTGAATCACTCGTTTGCAGGTCGTTAAGTGACCCTAGGGGCAGGCAGACAGGCAGTCAGACAGGCAGAGAAGGAGGACAATCCCTAGGATATACGTAAGGATAACCCACATGCTGGCGGATGAGACAATTGAAAAACTCGGGGCTTACTCATGATAGAGAGAGTAAGGGAGAGAGGGAGAGTGGGAGAGAGAGAGGTCGTGGATAGGGTGCCCAGACCGGCGCTGTCCCCGGTGTGGAGAAGGGTACCTCACGGAGCAACGCGCCACGTCCCAATGAAGGCGATCTGTTCCCAGTGTCTGGTCAGGGTACGGATACACTTTTTCTTATGTCATTTTTTTTTTTTTTTTTTTTTTTTGGGGGGGGGGGTCTTGTACGGGGAAGGATTTATTTTATGTATGGCTGCTGTTACCATCACTATCATCACCATCATCACCATCCTGTAACCGCCATCACCACCACCACTATCATCTCAATCATCTTCATCATAAATATGGTCATTATTGCATCTTGAGTATGACTGCTATGATGACGGAGAATATTATCATTTATAATATTGTTAATATAACCATCATCATTAATATATTCGTTTCATTATTAGTAATATTTAACCATGTTATAATCGTTATTACTATTATTATCATTGTTATCATTAATATTATTATTGCCATATTTTGTTATTGTGAATGCTGTTTTAAGTTACAGAGATAAAACAAATAATGATCTTGATAGAAGAGAAAGAGAGAGATAAAGAGAAAGAGAGTGAAGACTTGTAATAAGAAAATTATCAGCCGGAGGGAGAGAGAGATGAGAGAGAGAGAGAGAGAGAGAGAGCCAAAGGCGAGCAGCAATGAGATTAGACTCTCATTTTGAAGAGTTGCCACCGCCATTACTCCTCTGAAACTATCATTACCACCGCCTTTTACCACCATGATTACCACCACTTGTCACCAGTGGCAATGACTCGGATGAATATGGTGCAAGAACCGAGTGACGATCATTGCCTAGGGCATTACCCCCTTCACCACGGCAACAAGCACCATGAATAGGGTGCTGACACCAAACGACTTTCCTGAACTTAGGGACGGAGTCCCGATCAATGAAGACTCTGTTCAAGGCGAAGACCGATCCTGAATGGAATAGTAGATCGCCAGGAATTGCCGCATCTCGCCCTGATGAACGGGTTGAAGGGACAGAAGGAGTGAGTGGACACTAAAGGCGTCATCACACTGGGCAATTTTTCCTTCGACTGATGGAGCTGATTTGCATCCCACAGCTTTCGGGAAGGAATCTGTTACGTTGGAGGAAAATAGTTTTCCTCCAGGATATCAATTGACATTCTGTGTAAATTGTTGAGGAAACAAAATAACTTACCATAGTTAGTTTACGGCGGAAAAAGTGCTGGAGGTTGGAGGAAGAATGACCCAGTATGATACCAGACATCATGTCTTCGCTTCTGAATTCAACAACGACAGCATCCTCGCTCTCGACCGGGTGCTACGGAGATGAATTGAATCTCCTGGTGGCAGGAGTCAATCGAAATCAATTCTCTTTCACAACAGAGGAGCTTCCCATCGGATTAGGAAGGAAGTCCTACAAGCTCAAGTCCTGATGTTTTACTGAACGAACACAACTGAATAGTATAGTCTGGCTAGAGCTGGACTGAAAGGAAAGGTACCACCCGGTTTGGAAGGGGGTTAAATTTAGAGCCCCTAGGGGGCGGGCCGGGGCGGGGGGGGGACCGGTGACTATGACCTGAGACCGGTGGAGCAGGTATTAAGGCAATAATGTGGTACTGGAGTAAACCACTAAATCAGAGTGGCAAGGTATTGTGGTACTGCGGTGGTGGTGGTGATGGTGGTGGTGGGGAGGGGAGGAGGAAGGGGGGTTGAGGACACCATATTTGGTAAGGTCCGTCTCTCTCCCTCCCTCTCCCTCTCTATCCTTCCACCTCTTCCTTCCTCCACCTCCCTCTCCCTCCTTCCCTTCCTCCTTCCCTCCCTCCCTCCCTCCCTCTCTCCCTCCCTCTCTCTCCTTTTTCCTCTCTCCCCCTCTCCCTTCTTCCACCTGGCCCTCCTTCCACCTGTACCTCCCTTCACTTCTCCTTCTCTCTCCCTCCCTCCCCCTCCCCCTTCTTCCACCTGGCCCTCCTTCCACCTGTCCCTCCCTCCACTTCTCCCTCTCCCTCCCTCCCTTCACCTCTCCCTAACTCTCTCCACCTCTCCCTCCTTCCCTCCACCTCCCCTTCTCTTCAACATTGTCGGCACACTCGCTGTAACGCCCCTCCCCCTTCTCCTCTCCCCCTTCTCCTCTCCCCCTTCTCCTCTCCCCCCTCCTCCCTCCCCCTACCTCCTGGTGTGTCCTTGGTGTGTCCTTATTCTGTCCCTCGTCGAGTCTCCCGTAGCTGGCCTTTGTCCTGAGTTTTCCAGCCTTGACCTCTTTTTATGCCCGAGTTGCCAAGTTTGCATGTCCATTATCAGTGATTAATATCAGTTACCGGTAAGTGGAGTGTATTTATTATCACCAGTCATGGCAACATAATCTCAATTATTAAACACACGCGCGCGCGCATACACACACACACACACACACACACACACACACACACACACACATACACACACACAGATATACAGCATATTGTATCGACCCTTACAACTGAAAGAATCTGGTTTCGTATGCATATACTGTATTCCACATACAGGGAGGGTACTGCAGCAGTGTTGTGTGTACCAGCTTCAGAGAGCTTGCAGCTGCATGAAGCCCGCGCGTGCCGCAGCTGCGAGAGGAACTAGTTCTGTCAAGAGACACTACTAGATGTGTCCTCTAGAATCGAGACGGCCAATTCCCAAACTCGTTTGCCGAATGGGTTTTGGACGTCTCCTAAGAAAGGTTGATTAGTTGTGGAATGCAGTTTGCATAAAAAAGGGTGTGCTTGCATGCATGCACGGCGCTCGCGCGCGCGCATACAAAGTACATGTGGACGCATATGTGGGTGTATACACACACACGCACGCACGCACACGTATGTTTGTAAATGTATGCATTTGAATGTGATTCACCATTGCTGAATCACATGTTGAACTTGTCATCGACAGCTATTACCCTCCTGGAGGTGTGTGTGTGTGATTCACCATGGTATTGGATCATGTGTTGGACTCGTGATCGACAGCTATTTCCCTCCCGGAAGAGAGCTCAGAGCTTATATATGACCGATCTATGGGTAATGCTATGGCTTTACACGCGCACACACACACCCAACTCCCCGCCCACGAGAGTTGGAGTAACGACTCGCAGCATGTGTGCGCCAGTTCCCACGGTCTCCCTGAGCAAGCTCACATGCAGCCACCCTTCCCATTCCAAACAACTGTGGTTGAATAAAATAACCTGTTAACATGTCATCCGGTATTGAAGGACTTCACTGAGATCAAGAATAACCCTTTAACCACCAAGGTGAAGGATGTCGATCGGCTGAATGAAATCGCTTGACGCCTGCCATAATAAAAAGAAAAGTATCACCCGGTATTCAGGGTTGTTCTGAGCCCCCTGGCGGCGGAGAAGTGAAAGTTGGGAGGTTGCCCGGTTGCTGGCGCCACTGGGGTAGTGAGGGACGAGGGCTTTCTTCTCCTGAATAAAACAGTTTGGCGACAGCCAGAGTAAAAGAGATAATAACTACGTCAATTCCGTATGGGTTCATGCTTGGGTGAGTGGTCATCACTGGTCGTCAAGATACGACGATTTTTGTTCAGCACAGGGGCGGTCCCCGGCCATGAAGATGGTCGAGATCGCTTGAGACCCCATTGTGCCCCAAGTGTGTTCTCCTTTTCTTGTTGTTCTCTTAGTAGACGGTTTCATTCAGTCGAAGGAGGATCCTCCGGTTAATGGGAGCTTACGCCAGGAGGCGCCCAGCTGCGGACGAAGCTGCTACCTCTGCTTTATGTATGTACTCGGGCAGCTTGGGCAAATGTCAACCACCGGAATCGAAAGAGTCCACGTAGACTGGGCGCGCGCGCACACACACACACACACACACACACACACACACACACACACACACACATACATACACACGCACGCACACACACACATAATGTGGGTGTGGGTGTGCGTGTGCATGTATGTTTGTAAGTAAGTGTATTGTGTGTGTATGTATGGCTTAAACACCTGTCGTTTAGGGTCACCCAACTTGGCAATAACAGCTTTACGGCTGCGTCTGTTCCCAGCAGTTGCCCGCTGTAAGAGTATCGCCAGCTCTTTCCACAGCTTCGATGACTACTGCATCCTGATCCAATTCGTGACGTCATGATGACGTCACAGCTGCCGTGGTGTGGGCAACAACGACGCTGGTTGGTCCCTGTTTGGGTGTATTTGTATTCCGTCGCAAATTGGTTTGTGGTTGGTTGCTTACTTGAGTAGAGTTGTCCTCTAAAGTTCGTTAGTCTTGTTGTGTTCTCTCCTCCACCTCCTCCACTACACCAGCTTCTCCCCCTCCTCCCTCACCCTCTTCCTCAACCTCCTCCCTCCGCCCTCCTCCTCTTCACCCCTCCTCCTCAGCTCCTCATCCAGGCCCCTAAACTTCTACTGCAGGATGGTCAGTCTGGACTAGTAAGCACCCTCCTTACATTAACGCCATCTGTCGGTAGCAAGATACAAATATGCGACTGAAACCCTTTGCTGAATAAAATCGCCCGTCGGCTTATGTAGACATTGGAAAATGGCGCCATGGAGATGAATAAAATCGCCTGGTGGCAGCCAGAATAAGAAGAAAAGTATCACCTGATACGGAAGGGATTGTGTAAATATTTATACAATATATTGTATTTTAACACAATTTGAATACAAGAGCGAGACATGCATAGGTGATGCAGAGAACGGCGTTGGGAAAGAAGAGAGTACTGGGGTGGTTTGGACATATGGAAAGAATAAGTGAGGAAAGGTTATAAAAGAGTGTGGAAGGCACAAGTGGATGGAGTGAGGTTGAGAGGAAGACCGAAAATGAGATGGATGGATGGGGTGAAGGGGGGCTTTGGGTACAAGGGGAATGCCTATCAAGAATAGGAGAGAGAGTGCCAAAGGTAGGAATGAATAGAAGTTGGTAATGGATGAAGGAATGACAGCCCAAATGGATGATCTTATTTGCTTCATGAAGTTTATGGTGTGGATGAGAAGTGGGGTGGCTTGGGGTTGCCATACGGTGATGTTCGGCCGTAGGTCCTTGCTATGGAAGAGCTGTGCCTCACTGCATTGCCTTTAACCCAGTATGGCGGGAGATAGGATGACCCTTTAACTTCGAGGTGGTGATAGTAGAAGAGGGGGTGGTTTAGTTTGTTTTATTTGTATATGATTGTGTGTTTGTTGACGCGGCCACCCCCGTATGAGGGGGAAAAGGGCTTCTGGTTTGTGTGTATACATGTGTGTGTGTGTGTGTGTGTATATGTACAGAAATATATGGAAGCATAGGTAGTCGCCCGAATTAAAAGCTAAACTTTTAATTGGATACAATTAGGAAAAAATCATTATACCTATTATAATGAGATAGTACTTGACATAAATTGTCCTTTTAAAAAGTGCTCCTTAAATTTATATTGAGCGAAATTCCAATAATAAATCACACTCGTCCTCATCATTTCATATAAAAAAGAAATATATATTTATTCAGGTAACGAGGAAATAGGATACAAGTTAAAACAAAAGATATTATCTTACAAACAAGATATTATTCACGCTGATGTTTCGTGTTGTGTACATCAAATATCTCTGTTCCTTTCATAACACGCTCGCTTTTTTTTTATTGTATATATATTTTTTTTATGTTTAGTTCACCGACTTCCGGCTCTGAAAGACCAGACTCTACTGAACTCTCTCCTTCTTTGCTCCATGAAAAATATGAAGACAAGCCCACACCAAGGGGAGATCAGCTGCGACCTATATATATATATATATATATATATATATATATATATATATATATATATATTTTTTTTCTTTTTTTTTTTTACTTATGTTTATTATAACATTTTTATATTGAATTGAATGTTTTGGCACCGTAGTTTGGTATCTCCTCTTGTGAGGCTTCTGGAGACCCCCTCAATGAATTTTTTTTTTTTTTTCTTCTTCTTCTCTCTCTTATATTCCAACCCTCCATAAAAGGCTAAAAAAATGAATAAAAAAAATGATAAAAAGAAACCTTTTGCTTTATTACAAAGTTGAAAACCATTATTATTATTATTATATATATATATATATATATATATATATATATATATTTATATATATATATATATATATGTATATATATATATATATATATATATATATATATATATATATATATATATATATTCAGATTCATCACATTATATAGAAATGTATAATTTGTAACAATAGGCCGAGGCCCACAGGTTGAGAACCGCTGCCCAATCACTTGAAGACTTCCCAACCGATACAGTTTTGGTCCCTCCTCTGATGCGTGTCCTCATTCGACAAGTGTTTGACTATAAAGTATTCAATTAATCAATTAGTATAAAGTCAGAGCTCAGTTATTGGTCTTCTCTGCGTCTTAAAGGTTTCAGCGACGGAAGATTTATTTTTATTTCATTTATTTTATTTATATTATTTATTTATTTGTTTATTTTTTGACGCCTGAATTGCTGGATGGCGTTACAAATGTCTTGTGTAGTTCAGCCTTAATGGTCCACTACAAGACCCACCCATCCCCTGGGCAGGGAACGATACAGTGTCTGTGTCTCACCACGGTGGCTAAATTCGGCTTGGTAAGGTTGTATGTATGGTGAGAAGTACATGTAATTTTTTTTTAATATGCTGAAATGCCAAGTGTCTTGACCCGTTTAGACATGGGTGAACTTGGCTCTTACGTGAATTAGTGTGAAAATTCATGAACACGTCTGACCAATAGGTCCAATCTAGGTGTCCGAAAGAGGAACAAGCACCATCTTAAAAAAAAAGGGGGGGGGGGCGAATATAAAAAAAATAAATGGTGTGTTTTGTGTTCATAAAACTTTCATACCAAAACTGAGGACTACATTGCTCCCTTATTTCAAGTCATTAAGTGTCTTCCTCCAGTCTAGACGAGCAGATTAATTATTTGACGAATCACTCAACGGAGTATGTAGTACAAGGTGAAGGTGGAGAACTTACGCCAGGAGGCGCGTACCTGCGGCCGAAGTCGTCACCTTTGCCATATGCACCTGGACTTTTGGGGCAGTTAACAATCACTGTTGGGAATCGGAGAGGAACGCGGGATTCGAACCCACAACTAAGCGAACGCTTTCCAGTTCTT
>NC_134818.1:23857132-23864632 GCF_046742065.1 Oratosquilla oratoria | reverse complement strand
TCGTCTTGATAGGCTTTCCCGATGACATATTATCCATAACCAACAATCTTTGATCCATTATTTTACTCCACCGTTTTTGTAATTGCTTCGTTTGCTCCAATTTGTAGTCTAATGATGTCTGTTCTTACGTTTTTGTGTTTCCAATGTTATACTTTTTTCGCACTGAAATTAATTTTTTAATTTTGGTTCAATACGTCATTTGTGTTTATCTAAATCTTCTAGCAAGCCGTGTGTGTGTGTGTGTGATTCATCATGGTCTTGATCACGTGTTGGACTCGTGATCGACACCTATTCCCCCTACCCCGGAAGAGAACTCAGAGCTCATATGTGACCGACCTATGGGTAATCCTGTATGTGTGTGTGTGTGTGTGTGTGTGTGTGTGTGTGTGTGAATATCACACACAGATGAATAAAATCACCCAGTTTCAGAAAATGTAGATAAAACTTGTTGCAGTATCAAGACTCGTGGTACGGTCTGAAATTACGATTTTTTTTTTTTCTGTCTTTTCTTTCTTTCCTGAGGTGAGAACCGCATCCCAGTTTCGAAAGATTTACATTTTCAGGTGAAATATTTTCGCGTTCAATAATTTTTTTTTTCCCGAAAGAAACTTCATTACTGAGAGTCCGAAACTCAAAATGGTCCACCGTTTTTGTGTGTGTGTGCTCGCGCGCGCGCGTGTGTGTGTGTGTGTGTGCAAAATATCCTTGCATTTATGAGACTGTGCTTATGCGAATATTAGTGCATATTCATGTATGATTATTGTTGTATATATTTTTTGTGTGTATTCATGTGTGTTGTTTGCGTTTGTTATTGTTATTGACATTTTTTGTGGTTATATATATATATATATATATATATATATACATACATGTATACACACACACATATACGCGCACGACACATACACATGCACACACACAGACGGGCACACATACACGCGCGCACACAAACATACAGACGCGCACACATTGAAGAAGTTATGGTGGCAATAGACACCAATAATTCGATACCTTCCCCCAGACACATGCTATCAAAATTGGTCATTGAGACAGTCATGTACAATATTGGCAAATGCAAAGGATTCCAAAACAAATGACTATCTGGGACCAAAAGATGATACTCCTAGGGGTAGTACTCTTACCCGCACGATTCAAACTCTTAACAAATTATCCCCCCACACCAAATCCAGAGCAGAACACCAAAGTCCTCGCTTATGCAGATAATTTAACGATAATAGCCAAGTGCAGTAATTACAAAATGGCTGCTAGAGATACCCGAATATACTTAGACGCACTAGAACAATTGCTAAGACTAAATGGAGTGAAGTCTCCTCTCAGAAATCATCAGCGACATTGCTCATCTCAGACACCATGCATCAAAGAAACTTTCAACAGTAGAACTGAATTGACAGTTACCATTGCACAAAACCATTAAGTTCCTGGGTCTCATTTTCGATACTCGTATGTTCTTCAGTGCAGCGAAGGACAACTCTTCCACAGTAGAGACCGACAGGCTGAACGGGATTACCCCCACAGCTTCACCGTATGGCGAAACTCCCACACCTCTGTCTCAGCCACTCGGTATGAATTATGAAGGAGATGAGAAGAACATCCCTTCGGGCCAAGTCACCCCTTCATCCATTCTATATTAAAGAACTCTCTCTGCCCTACTCGACAGACATTTTGTGTGCATCCCTACCCCTTCCACCCCTTCACCTCGTCCATCCATGCATCCATCTCAGTTTCTATCCTTCTCACAAACTGACTCCATCCACTTCTGTTTTCCACTCTATCTTTGGTAGTCTTTATTGATTCATTCTTTCCACGTGTCCAAACCACCTCGGCGCTGTTCTACTCTTTCCAACAACTTCCTTCCCATTCCTATTCTCTGCCTGACCTCTACATTTCTTAATATTTTTTGCACCTATGGTATTTCTCAAACGCATCTCAGAATCATTCGGTCTCTTCCTCTGTGTCTCCCTTACATTCCAAATCTACTTCGTATAACGTCGTGGGTATTATCAGTCCTTCATACAACCTTTTTTCTTTGCGTTCATCCCCAGACAAGTTTTTCTTTTTATATATTTACTCGCTTCCTCTGTAGTGTACATCCACTTTTTTTTTTTTTTTTTTTTTTTTTTTTTTTTGAGGGGGATTACAATTAATTGTTCATTTCATCACTGTTATGTAAAATTTATTTGACAGTTGGATGGTTTTTAAATCAAAACATTGAAATCGAAATAGCTTTAACTCAAATGAAAACACAATGTATTTGATATAAGACAGCAGAAACAAAATAGTTGCCAGTGCAGACAACAGATGGCGGTGATGTACAGCCCCAATGCAAACGAACCGATTAAACATTGTTTTGATCCAGTTGGTTATTGATGATACGTTGGTACTATGCGTTCACGAAATGTACATCCCAGTTGTACACAGCAAAGTTTTGTTTCTTTTAGTACAAGTACAGGAAGACGTGTTACAAAGGAAGAGAAGGGTGATTATATACTTGAAACTTGACATTTAAAGTGGTACTTAAGACCACGTCAGTAGGAAGTTTATTTCCCAACAAGAATAAAGTTGATACTAGATATGTGTTAGAATTCTGAAGCTTCAGTTTATCTACCAAAGATCACCTACAAGTTAATTCATACGACTTCAGGTAAATGTAAATAAAGATAAATGAATAAATAAAGAATCTTCCTCGAGACAGCAAAGGTTCCTCACCCTCCATTTTACCCCCTCCTCCACCTGAAAAAAAACACGAAAAAATATATAAATACAAAATAAAATGCCGTGGTAGCTCTTGATTCCCTTATGAGCAAAGTCATTATTATGATTTATCGCCTCGCCAGCATAATTCCGCAGAGTAACGAGGGCTTCAACTTCACAGTAACGAGAATGGATACCAGCAAAAAGACTCGCACGTTAGCCTTTTGTGTAGTGACCTCGCCTCACCCCCACCCCCCACCCACCCACTGTCGGTGGGGCCGCCTGTTTCCACGGGGATTATGTGCCGTAAACGACCCCACCCCCCTTCGCCTCTACGCTTCCCTTGTCCAGTGCAAGTCCCTGTTCACACTGGCGGTTTGAATCGCGACGGTTCAATTACAGGGTAAGTCAATGGAGGCGTTTACACACACATTTTTTCCTTGACTACCCCCGCGGTTTCCGCTCTGTTCACACCGCTCGTGTGAATAGGGCTTAATGGTAGTAGTAGTAATAATAGTTTACTCTATTACTATTACTACTACCAATACCGGTACAGCAACAACTACTACTACTTCTACTGGTGCTGCTGTCACTGCTAATACTAATAATAACAATAATAATAATTCATGTGTACATAAAGACATAATTCATATATCAAAGAGCTTTTTCTCCCTTATAAGGTGGAGGGAGGGGTGGCTGAGGCGAAGCATCCACCCATCCTACACCTGTATCGCACCCACCCAAAAGCCCATTTGTTGTTCCTCCTATCTTAGCTCCTCTTGGATGAAGGGTCATACTTTTCTCATGCCTTATTACTTGAGTAGGCAATGTTGGAGGACAAAGTAGTAGTAGTAGTAATAATAATAATAATAAAAATAATAGTAATAATAATAATAATAAATATTATAATAATCATCATCATCATTATATAATAATAGTAATGATCATGATAATGATAATAATATTGTAATTGTACAAATGACTATAGTAATGTATTACACTTATTGAAATACTGATACTAATGTTTATGGTTAATCATTTTAAACGATAGGTTTTGTTCTCATTCATTTATGTAGGGACAATACTCCTTCCTTCTTCATGCGTCTCCTCTCTCTCTCTCTCTCTCTCTCTCTTTTCATTGTTTCTTGTCCACTCACCCCAGTCATGCACCAGCACGTCCACTTCCTCTGCTCTTTGTCTTCCTCTTTTATGATCACTTATGCTCTCTTTTGTACTCTCTCCTACTCTTATTCCTTTTTGTTTTCTGTTCTATTGCTCTTCTTTCCACCTTTGCCGACGGAAAAAATCGATGATTCTTTCCCTCGTGTGAAGATTGTGTGTATGAAGTGCCCTAACGATCTACACACGACAGCAATCACTAGAAACTAAACATCTTTTTATTTTTGTGAAAAAAAAAAAATGCCAGGGTCTTTGTGGCAAGTTGGTTTCCCCTCTGCTTCTCGTGGATTCCAATTTGACAGCTACCGGTGACTGATCCTTGTCCAGGCTGACCCGAGCTCTTAGGGCAAAGGTAATGGGTTGAACGCAGCAAAGTATAAGGTTCCAATTCAGCCGCCAGTTGGCACAGATTTAGGACCTGTTCACACTAGCGGTTTCAACCGCGGCGGTTCAGTTTTAATGAAAGTCAGTGGAGGTGATCACACAACCGCATAGTTTTTCCTTGGCCATGCGGTACCGCCGCGGTTTCCTTGAGGTTCAAACCGCTAGTGTGAACAGGGCTTTCAGGCATTTATCCGTGCTTTATTAGAAAAATAATAATAATAATAAATAAATAAATAAAATAATCCATATGTTACCTGTGCGAGAACTAAAACCATCCCAGCTTTGTATCATAATTCATTCGTAATTGTTGTTCCCCTAACACTACTTCGTAGCAGTCTTGACTAATATAATTAACATGGCTCGGCGTAGAATCAAAACAATGTTGAGTTGCCAATGAGCGGAAGTGTTGTCATCTTGACATCATTTATTTTACTGTGTGTCAACCTGAGATTAATGGGTTTTTCAACATTTTATTTTTACTTTAATAATATTGTCCTTTATATTATAAAATTACAAAAAAAAGAGTATTTGTTATGCAATTAGGTAATAGGAGACTAGGAGGAGACTATGACTACTAAATGCGTCTTTGATCGGCAACAAAAAATATGTATGGTTAATTGGAGAGTAAAAGACAGGACCCCACGAGCGTTGTTCCTTTACTGTACATTACAGTTATGTAAATACAGGACAGCCGACCAATTCAGGAACTAACCAGCGTGCAAACGAACGTGTATGAACATGTTATTATTGTTCAAACATAACAAACACGTTCATTTTCACGTTTGCGGTTGGAAACGATGCATATTGGTGTTGGTTTTTTCATTATTTATTCATTTATTTATCTATTCATTAATTTATTTATTCTTATTTTTTTGCATAAAGGAGCTTTCCCTTGCCTTAGTATGGGACTGACTTCCAGTGCCATGTGATTTTAAACACATTAATGGAATCGTCTGGCATTAGTAATGCCAAACACACACACACACACACACACACACACACACACACACACACACACACACACACACACACACACACACACACCTACACATGGAACAAAGAAGAGAAAGAGGTGACTTGCTGACCATCTACAGAATTATGAAAGGCATTGAAGTTCTTGACAGAGAACTTACTAAATTGGGATAAGAGAAACACAAGAGGACATGGAAGGAAGCTCAAAAAGGAGTTATAGAAGAGACCTGAAAAAGAATAGCAGCTTTCCACACAGAGTGGTGGATGTATGGAGCATATCAGATGAAACAGTGTGTGCAAAAACAATTCAATGATTTAAGAGCAAACTAGATATGGAGAGATACAAAGACGGGACACCACGAGCATAGCTCCCCTTCCCGTAAAATACAACTAGGTAAATGCACACACACACACACACACATATATATAAACCCATATTACCTTCTTGAAATTGTCAGATTTTTAAAATACTGAGGAGGCGCCACGGGGATGAATGGAATAGGATGAAAAGTGGAACCCGGAATGGAAGCGGTTGAATGTCCTTTTGTCTGCCTGCCTGCCTGCCTTCCCTTCTGGTGGCTGGCTCCGCTCCAGCTTCCGCGGATTTCCTGTGGTGGGGGGAGGGGTGGGGGGTTGAGAGAAGATTCAAACAAATGATCGCTCTGATGAGAGGAAACTTCACAAGTACATTTGGCAACGCTGCCGCTGGCATGTAGAAGATGCGGCAGCGATGCGTGCGTGTTCGCGTATAAACACGAACTCATGCTGTTCATTTGCAGCGCTCTTTGTATAGTTTTTATTTACTTAATTGTGATATGTAGGAAGAGGGCTACGCTCGTGAAGTCTCGTCTCCGTGTCTGTATTACGCATACATTGTTGCCACATCTCAATGTATTTTATATTTTATGTTTATGTATATGTTTATATATATCTATATATATATATATATATATATGTATATTTTTTTTTTTAAAGACTGTGTTACCAGTTACTACCCCTTCATATGCATGTCTGAGCACGCAGGGCACAGGTGACGGTATGAGGCGTAGTGAGACAATAGCTTGGTATTATGTCCCAGTAATACAAAGGTCGAAAAGGCTATAGAATCTAATGGTCAGAGTAGAGACCACGTGAGGATGGAATCTTTCTTTATTCAATCCACACGTTGCGCTTGTTCAAACTTTTTTCAAGTAGACAGACAACAGACCTCTGTGTACTAATGACCTGATCGGCTCTACTTCAACACTAAGTCCCAAATAAAATCGTCTGTCGCTAACCAGAACAAACGCTTTAAAGACACCATCTCAACTGAAGAGTTATCTGAGATTTAAAAAAAAAAAAAAAAAAAAAAAATCTCCACTCACCATCCCACCTCTACGCAGTGGGAAGCGAGACCCCCCCCCCCTTTTTTTTAGGGGGGGGAGGCCGATATTAGGTCGCCTCCCCGTTTGGGCAGGACTAGCGAGAACCAACGTAATATAAATAACCCGCAGCGGGTCCAAGGAATCGAACTCACGACCACTTGATACAGAATTCTATATGGTATCAAACCTAACCTAACCTTATCTCACCTCTTCAACTGAATAGAACTGTCTGGTTTTACCCGAAGTAGAATTACAATAAGCTTCACTGCATCCAAGGGTGGCAGAGGTCACTAAGGTCGATTTGCCGCAGGAATAGCAACAGTAGTCGCCCTTCTGTGCAGCACAAAACACATAAATTTACATTCTGCTTTTGGTGTCTGTGTACCTGGAATGTATATCGATTGGGGGAGAATACGCCTTAGGCAGCAAGCATGTGTTTGCACAGTCGGAAGGATAAGTTCATAGGCATTTTATGGTGAGGAGGAATTGTCTGCTAGAGCGAATGGTTACTAAATTGGTGTGAATAAAGTATTATTTTGTTTATTTGGTTATTCATTGCCTTTACTTTGGCATGAGGGGGAGTGGATGGGGGTGAGGGAGTATGTATAAGAAATAAATTGACGCAGCCCGAAGGGATTTCTCCCCGTCTTCTCCTTTTCTGCATGAGGGGACGGAGAGGAGGGGGGGTCGCCGATTTAATGAAGCGGCCTTGCTGTGGATGTGATGTGTCTTGCGGCACTGCTTCTGACCCAGGACAGTGGACAAGATGCAGGGATGACCCGTCATCCAGGAGGTGCCAAGATAAGAGGGAGGGAAGAGGGTAGAGGGGAGTGGAGTATGTAGGGGATGGAATGGGTGGGAGTGGTTTCTATGCCTTTGTTTTTCGCTA
>NC_134818.1:23849632-23852132 GCF_046742065.1 Oratosquilla oratoria | reverse complement strand
ATCACCATGATCTCATCACCACCGCCCTACACTTCAGCATATCATCACACTGATCAGTTACGAGGGAGAGGACAGCCCACATCTCGCCTCCATCCTTCTCCAACGGTAGCCTTAACGCCTTCTCCCTCGTTTCACTCCAACACCTGCACCAACACTATTGTTGTTTTTTCCAACACTAAAACATGAGGATTCCACTTCCTGCCATCATCATCATTCATCATCATCATCATCACCACCACCACTACCACCACCACCACACCATCATCACCACCATCATCACCACCACCATCAGCAGCAGCATTAACACTATCATCCTCAGTGACATCATTATGTGGTCATCTGCAAATGAGGTTTCTTCCCAATTTCAATTATCCTTCGCTTCTATCCCTGGGAACAGCCATAGGAATGATAAAGATAAGAGAAAGGAAGGAGAGTTGAAGTTATTTTCTTTTATATATGGTGTATTGGGCTAGTCACTCGGCACTGGTAATGTTCTTCTCGCCGTATGAGGTTCGAGTCCTCGGGCGTACTACATTTCAATTTCTGCATGCGCCTGATGGCTTAGAATTAAAGTGCATTGTGGTTGATAAAAATGTGTGTATATACATATATATATATATATATATATATATATATATATATAATATATATATACCTCGCTGTTCACAAAAAATGGATGACTGGTTCGTAGAGGTGTCGCTGAGATTCCTAAAATTTTCACTGTATAAATAAGTATACAGTCAATACCCTATACAAGACAGCAGTCACATTCCTAGCACCCATTTATTTATATCACAATCATTATATTTATATCATATTTATATCAACCATTATTTATTTATATCACAATCACATTCCTAGCACCCATATATTTATATCACAATCACATTCCTAGCACCCATTTATTTATATCCATATCCACTAGAGGAAGAAATATCGGTGCTTGACATCACACGGAATCATAAGCTTCATTCAACCAATCAATGGGCTCCAATGTTTGTGAAGGGGCGGAGTCAGTTGAGGTCAAGGTCCAATGAAAGACCGATTTTCATATGACGTCAGCAGAGGTGAACATTGGTAGGCTCTTGTATCTAAAGCTATAACTACCAAAAATAGATGACGAGGGAGATGATATTATATCGCCTGGCGGCAGCAGGAACAAAAAGAAAAGGTCCACTCAGTATGGAAGGGATTAAACTTTAGAAATACAAATGTTTTCCTCCATTGAGAATCTATAAAAAGAAAAAAGAAAAATCGGAGGTCTTCAATATTCGAGGCAAAAACGCCTTTCGAAAGGACACCAAACGGTTAGAAAATGTCTCTAGTGTCACGAGTTTTCTAGATTTCTGGGCCTTTACTTTCGGGTATTGGAGATTCCCGAATTTTAGAAATTCCCAAAAGAGAGAGAACTATGTGTGCAATGCTGCCAGATGAGCAGAAGCCAGTCGCATACCGATGTCGTATATTTACGCTTCAACTGATTCACGAGCGCCAGACTGCGCGGAGGGTCGTAACTATCGAACTATTCTTAGAGAATAGTAGTAAGGAAACTATTCATAATGAGTATCAACCCATTCGCTGTATAAGCTGTTCCCCTTTGGCTGAATAAAATCACCAGAAGACAGCTAGAATACAAATACAAGTCGTGAATAACAGTGAAATGGGTTAAACGGGTACAATGTTTCAGAGGGAACGCCATACCACGCCCACACCCACCCGCGCGCGGCCAGCTCACCACAACCAAATAATCGGGTCACGCAGAGGGACGAGGAACACGAGCGAGGTTACAAGCCGACCCGGCCACAGCGCCAACACAATTTCGTTTCCTCGTCCAAACAATTATGGAGTTCACGGGTAATTCCGCAATCACACCCTACCACTCCTTCCCTCACTCCTTCCTCACTCACTCCCTTCCTCTGTCCACTTCTCCCTCTTTCTTCCCTCCATTCTCTCTTTCTGTTCTATCTTTCATATGTTCATCCCATTTTCCCCACACAATCCCTCCCTCCCTCCCTCCCTCCCTCCCACACGCCCTCCTCCCCTTGTTCCTCTCTCCATTTCTTCCCTATTTCCCTCGCCCCCTCTTATTCCTCACTCTCCATTGTTTCCTCACCTCTTTCTTCTCTCTATCCCTTCCTCCCTCCTTCCATTCCTTTCTCCTTCCCTCCTTCCTTAAGCTGTTTCCTTATTTCCTTTCTTGTTTCCTTCCATCCTTCTCTCATTCTCTCCTTCAATCTTTCTTTTCTCCCGTCTTCCTTTTTCGTTTCTGCCCTACTCCTCTTTTGTCCTTTCCTGTCTTCCTTCTATCTTCCCTTCCTTTCCTACCATTTCCCTACCCTCCCTGTCTCCTTCCTCCCTCCCTCCCTCTCTCCCTCCCCCTACCTCATTTTTTTATCCTCCTCTTCATTGTCCCCCTCTTTCTCCTTGTCCCCTCCTCCTCCTCCCCCCTAATACTCTTTTTATATAAGGGTAGTCACCCCCATGAGTTCTTTCCTTTCCA
>NC_134818.1:23837132-23842132 GCF_046742065.1 Oratosquilla oratoria | reverse complement strand
GATTGCTCTGCCAGGGGTTTTTCACTTCCCACTTGTGATTTTTTTCTCAATTCAACTCCTTTACTAGAGGGTTTGAAACGAACGTAAATCAAATCAGCTGGCGGCAGTTGAATTTGAAGGGTGAGTACCATTTGATATGGAACGGGAATTTCCAGCGTTGAATAAAATCGCCTGGCGGCATCCAGAACAAAAGGAAAAGTGCCCCCTGGCAGGGAAGGGGAGAAATGGGTTCTTGTGAATGGTTCTCCTGGTATCTGGTATGTGGCACTGAATGTAGGTCAGGCCTATTGGTACTCTAACTTGAAAGGTACGGAGGTGCTCTGCCCCCCTCCCCTTCCCCTCCCCTTCCCTCCGGCCGGCCGGCACTCTCCAGCTTGGCACTCTCTGTAGCTCAGAGTCTCTGGTCTCTCCCCTCCCCCCCCTTTTTTTGTGTATGTATGTGTGTGAGTGTGTGTGTGTGCAGGCTAGTCCTTCTGACACTTTCGTTTTTATTATGTCTTTTGTGACACATTGTAGATGACACTTACCGGTACGGTGTCTATTTATGCAATTGTGTCACTATGCCCATCTGCTACTCGGTGGCCCACGGTAAGGCAGACTACCCAAATGAAGGCCACGGTGGAAGGTTTCCTGGCTACTTAGAGGCGATTAATGGGTTATAATGAGCATATACAGGACAATTGCTCTAAACAAGCAGTCCGACGTCAGGATTGAACTTCAGGTCCAGTGGAGTCGAGGCGAAAGGGCTATCAACTTGGCGCTGTGCCAACTCTTCTGGCACCGTGTCCAGGATGACACGCTGTGTCAGTTCTCCTTTTCCAGTGGCTAGGGAGAGACTGTGTCCAGTCTGACACGCACTTTGTGTCAACTCTTCTGACACTGTTCCCAGGCTGATGCACTGTTCAATCTGACACTTTTTGTCTGTTCTTCTGGCACTTTTAGAAACCTGACACGGTGTGTCAACTCCTGGAGTACTGACCATTCTGACACTGTGCCTAGTATTCTGACACTATTCAGCCTGACACACTGTGCCATTTATTATGACACTGTCCACCCTGACACAATGTGCGATACATTCTGACACTCAGTCCAGACTGACACAATATGTAAAAAGCTCATCCCGACACTATGCATAGGTCAAAATATTCTGTTGACCTTTGACCTGATGTCATTCAGTATTGGTGTGCGCGGAGTTTACATTTCTACTTCGTCTGAGAAACAATAATCATATTTTTGACAAGAAAATGTTAGGACGATTATTAAGATACTATGTCACCCACGTTCGTATAATCTAGGAAATCTATTCTAGAGGCGCAGGTGAAATGACGTCATGTCGCTCTCCGAGAATCGGCGACGCTGATTGGTCGAACGGAGAGCCAATGGGGTGATTCCTGTGCTTCACGTGATTTTATTATGATTCTAGGCGGCACGATGCTGGGTGACTTGTGGGACTCTTTTTCGCTCTCTCTTGTTCTCGCTTTGCTTTACTCTCTTTTTGTCTCTAGATTTTTCTTGCAATATTAGTCGACTTTCTCTCCTTCTCTCATTCTCGCTTTCCCTCGCTCTCTTTTAGCTTTTAGTCTCATGTCCTCCTTGTTTTATTTCTAGACGGCTCTCTCTCTCTCTCTCTCTCTCTCTCTCTCTCTCTCTCTCTCTCTATCTTTCTCTCTCTCACAACCAACCAACCACAGCGGCAGCAGCACTCGATCCATTTTGCCTTTACGGCTTCACCGAACCATTTTATTTTCGAATCTGAAGCTCAGAACGAAAAGACACAAATTTTGTTTTGATAAAGAAAACATTTGTTAACTTGGGGGCACAGCTGGGGCCTGTCAGCGCGGTGGCATCGCGCACAAGGCCGGAGAATTTTAGTCAGATTGAGATGGATCCCAGATTGAGGGGATGGAAAGAAAATAGAAGTGCCTAATACTAGCTAAACTGGATTAGATATGTTTATATCTAAGTATGCCTCGATAGGCATTCTGTATATATATATATATATATATATATATATATATATATATATATATATATACATATATACATACGTGTGTGTGTGTGTGCGCGCGCGTGCGTTCGCTTCTGTACCTTGATTTATTGTGCAGGATAAGAGTTATGTTGTTGGGTCAGTTCTGACCTTAAATTGTCCCATGTTTTTTACTTTACTATTTCTCCATCCAGACCATTTCACGAATCGGTAAATCTGTATAGAAAACATTTAGCGTCTTTTTTATTCTTTTATATCAAGTATGCCTTTCCCTTTCATGGTTCTAAACACTGCTATTCAATCGCCTATATTCAGCCCCAGTTACACCAAGCTTACGACCAGTTTCCGACCACCTTCGACCGAAAATCAAGCGATCGGTCGGCGACACAAAACCTATGCAAGGAATTGAAATGGAAAAAGTTAATGTGGTTGATAAGATGAAAATCTATGTACTGGGGACTATTCAATGTGTGTTGTAATATATCTATCGATCTGTCCATTTATCTATCTTATTACCGACTACCAGCGACTTCCAAAGACTACCTGCAACTGGCCGGCGACCAGGTCGGAAACAGGTCGTAAGCTTGGTGTGACTGGGCTCTTCTCTCTCCTATAATATTGTCAGACCCAGGATATATTCAGTCTCTGTTCGTATGTTTTGCCGGCAAGATTTAGAACCATTTCAGACGTTTTACTCAGAATTTTCTCTCTCTCTTATATATATATATATATATATATATATATATATATATATGTGTGTGTGTGTGTGTGTGTGTGTGTGTGTTGAAGGTGGAAAAAGAAACACGGCCCTAGTTCCGAGTTTATTCGTGATCGGTTGTGCTATAAGTTTCTTCAGAAACTTCCTCTGAAGAAGCATAGAGGAAAAGTGGCCAGGAATAAACTCGGAACTAGGGTCGTGTCTTTTATTTCCATCTTCTTTAACTTGTTACATTATTTCAACACACACACTCACACACACACGCGCGCACACACACACACACACACACACACACACATATATATATATATATATATATATATATATATATATGTATATATATATATGTATATGTATATGCTTTTTAGTGTATTACGAACACATCACTGCTGCATATGCCAGTCTGGGGTGAATTAGGGTGTCGATAATCCTCTTAATCATTTCTGCCCATGTAATGTAATGCTAATCTTGGTTCTTCAATAGATGATAGGTCTCCCTAGTGATCCTTTAGATGTGTGTTTCTGGTGACAATTTTTCCATAGCCAAGTCTCCTTTATTTTTATCTTTTTTGTAACTAACTCATTATTCATTCTATAGACCTTTTAGCTCTGTGGCAGACCGCGTTTATTTTGTTCTGGTTAAGAGCAGACGATTCTATTCAGGTGAGCAACGCTGCGTGTTAGTGTGACTTTGGCAAAACCACCAGACGACTGAATAAAATCGTCTGACAACAACCAGAAGAAAGTATGTAAACCAGGTCAAACTCACACGAACAGACACGTGTGTACGGTGCGGATGTGCACATAATCACATTGGGGGGAGAAAACGTACACACGCACGCACATGAACTCATTTAGACATGCATACACGCAAACAGCCGACCTTACAAGCATGCAAGAACAATACAGAAGCGCATATATGATATACAAAGGAGTGAGTCATCCTACCCAAAGCCTTTATGGAGTTGAAATGTGTATAACTTTTGTATATACTGTTTTTGGCTGAAGTAGAACATAAGAGACATGATACGACGTGGTAACTCAACACAAATGCTCAACTAGAATAGTAATTTCTGACTTTTTTAACCTATCCATCAACCCACACCCCATCGATGTGACACTAACTGTAGACTGGTAATGTATTAAGATGGATTTATTATACAGTTGCATTATCTGCAGACAAAGGGCCCATATCCCCCTTGTAAGGGGGTAGCCGTATAAAGAGAGCTCGCTGAAAGCTTCATTCACAATGCAACGGATAGTATTAGTGTAGTGTCGTTATAAGACAGGTAAACATTAAGATATTAATTGATTTGTCGTTACCATAGTACATAGGAATGAAACTATATTCTATAGATGAAATAACAAATTGATAGTACTTTAATTCAGTGGAAAATCGTACCAAAGTTGCTATTATTATAAATATAATAAGATTATAGTTACTCTATGTGGCGAGTAATTGAATTATTATTGTAATTATTGAATTTCAATGTGAAGCCTGTTTTTTTGTGGAACCAAGGCAGTCTCTCTCTCTCTCTCTCTCTCGCTCTCTCTCTTTTTCTCTCTCTTTTCTCTCTCTCTCAAAGAGATATTTAGACTTTTTAATTTATTTTACTAATTCGTAATTTGCTCGGATGTTGCCATTGCAGTTGTAGACAAGTAATTTTCATGTCTAGTATCTTCGGAAATCTTTAATCTAAAGTCCCATTAAATATCAAAAGCCTCACAAAAAATAAATAGATAAATAAATAAAAATAAAAACTCAAGAATCGAACGTGAACTAATATGAGCCGTACGTGCAAAACATTGTCTCGATTGGGAACATTCAAATTAAAAAATGTTCAATATTCGAAACGAAAACGCATTTCGAATATTAGAGATTGCTGTTTTTTGTTTTGTTTTGTTTTTTTGGTATCTGGGGTTGTCTGGGAATCGGGAATTCTCTTTGTTCCGAATTTTGGAAATTTGCGAAGTTTAGAAATTCTCAGTAAAGAGAACACACACACACACACACACACACACACACACATAGCTCGATGGTTCAATGTTACCGTTCGCAACCGCTTATCCAAAAGTCCGAATTCGATTCCCGCCCAGAGCTGAAATAATATCAGCATCGTTGCACTTCGAGCCGGCACACCAACTTTCGTGGGCAAGGAGTTGTGTGTATGTGTGTAAGGTCACAACATTACCCATAGATTGGGTATATATGAACTTTGAGCTCTCATCTGGGAGGGTGATAGCTGTCGGTCACGAGTTCAACACGTGATCCAAGACCATGGTAGGCACGTGTGAT
>NC_134818.1:23824632-23832132 GCF_046742065.1 Oratosquilla oratoria | reverse complement strand
TATATATATATATATATATATATATATACACACATTTGAGTAGAAAAAGTGGTAGGTAAACACGCGTTGAATCAGGAACACAACACTTCCTGACGTTTCGACTACATGTCTTCAGAGTGACAGATATATATAAATCACCCGTAGTTATACCCAAATCATCTTTCCGGTCGCCTTGGAACGAAACTTGTTGACTGGTCCGCGCTCATATTGATGACCAACCTAGTAACAGCCAGTGATAGGTTGGCAAACCTTTTATTCTGGGTTGTGACCTCTCCTAGAGCGATGTACGTGGCCTCCATCAGGCCCCGTGTGGAAATACTCTCCTTCCCAGTTGGGCAAGTATCCGTGTGTCAGTGTGTGTACCACAAATTGCTTGAACAATCCCTGGTATCGAAGGTCGTTCTTGTGCTCTACCAACATTTTTCCTAATCCTCATGATGTTTCGCCGTAGTATACAACGGGACAGCCATCACACGGTATAATGTGTACGACGCTATTCTTTGTGGTGATTCTTTCCTTCCTGTTTTTCACGATGTGTGCTCTGCTCTCTCCAGAGGCATAAGCTACATGCACGACAACTTTTGACAACAAGCTTGTTAGTGCCTCTGCTATACTCGCGGACGGTACAAGATATTCACGATCCTCTGTCTTTTTTCACTTACATGCACGTGTATGTGTGTGTGTGTGTGTATATTATATATATATATATATATATATATATATATATATATAATGTATATGTGTGTATGTATGTAATTATCATAAGAATTACAGTAAGAGTAATTAATGATAAACGTTTTTAGAAATAGTGAGACCATTAATGATAATAACGATTATGATGGATATATTAACGATAATACAATAATGAATAAACGAGAAAGGTAATTTGACTTCAGTGCGCAGGGACAGAAGGACTAAAGTTCTTTCTTCCTCTTTACTAGAGACTGCTGTCGTCGACAGAGGGAAAGAAATCATTAGTGGCTCTGTGCCACATCAGCATTGTCATAGTGCGATGACGCCACTGAATTTGTTCGCGGTGTTTCTCGAAAGCTGCGAGAAATGTCCTGTACCTTGTGTAGGTCAAGATCTGACACTTCGAACCCTGTAGAGGAGGAGGTTCACACGTGAAGATTTATTCACGCATATAAAAATTTCAATACCGGCTCTCTCTCCCTCGCGGTTGTGGTGTTGTGTTCGTGTGTGTGTGTGTGTGTGTGTAATAATAGTAATATGATAATGATAATCGGTTTATTAGTTTCTCAGCGATACAGAGATACACTGATGCAGTATGTGCTAATATGAAGACTTCTAATTTGAATGAATAATGTGCATAGGGTACTAGGTGCTTGATAAGGTCGAAGGTTGTTTGTACGCGCGCGCGAGTGTGTGTGTGTGTGTGTGTGTGTGTGTGTGTGTGTGTTTATGGATACATGCATGCATGTTTGTTGATTTGAGAGAATAAGTTCCTAGACGCTACTCACACATATCCATGTGAAATAAAGTTATAACTCGAAAGAGCGCAAGCAAATAACACTCTTATTACAAATGTGAGTAGGTCACTTTCTTCTTTGTTTCACGACCAGAAGGCTTTTGTTCACTTCGTTGCCACGCACCACCATTGTGAAACTAGAAATTATTAACAAATCAATTTCCTAGCTGTGCATGGAAAGGCTGACTCTGTCGTCATGGTCGGTTGAGACTTTTCTTAACTGGAAGCAAACCGGAAGGACAAGCAACTTCCTGGTCTTCGGCGGCGCCGTTGGAAGGCTTCATGGCGTCAGGTCTTCCTCAGTGACATGAGTGTTGCAAGACGTACTAGAGAGAGAGGAAAGAGGAGAGGAGGTGAGCTCGTCCAATTCCTTCGGGGAGACCTACTACAGGAGAAACTGAGGTCATCATAACTCAGTCAGACCTCTCTGGCGACTCACTTAGGGTCGAATTCTATTCAGCCTTGTTGAGAGATCAATAGGGAGCGATTAGCTGGGCCTTTATGCCGTGCTGTTCGTCGAAGGCTTTTCTGTTGGGGCTCATTATGTCATTATTGGTACGAATAGGGGCACACGCGCGTGGAAACACACACACACACACACACACACACTACATACGCTCGCTCTTTCTGAGTGTCCTGATTGTACACACATCATGTGAATACTCCTGTGTCCACCCATATATTAGTGTCTGTGTGTGTGTGGTGTGTGTGTACATGTACGAGTATACATAAATGTCAAGCTGCTGCTAGGAAGCTTCTGTGGACGTATTTTATTTCTGTCACCGTCCTGTGTCTTTCTGTCTTGTCTGATGTCTCATATTGTTTTCTTTATATCTTCGTCCAACTTTTTTTTTTCTTCTAAATGTACGTTTTAGCCTTCTCTGTGGTTATTTCTTTTTACTTTCGAAATTCATCTGTATGTTTCCCAGCCGTCTGGCTCGGTTTTTCAGTCATTATATGGCTACTATTGAATTATAGTCTTTGTGTGTGTGTGTGTGCGTGTATGTGTGTGTGTGTGTGTGTGTGTGTATTCACTTGGTCTTTGGATCACGTGTTGGACTCGTGATCGACAGCTATTTCCCTCCTAGAAGAGAGCTCAGAGCTCGTAGGTCCGATCTATGGGTAATGCTATGACCTTGCACACACACACACACCCAACTCCCCGCCCACGAGAGTCAGAGTAACGACCCGAGGCACAGCGAAACCGAAATAATTTCGGCCCTGGGCAGGATTCGAACTGGGTACTGGGAGCACTTCTACTTCCCAGTTCAGCGCTCTACCAACGGTGCCACCGAGTGTGTGCGTGCGTGTGTGTTTGTCAGCCTTATGTGTTACAGGATGAAGTCAGGTTTGTATATCAACTGTTTTTATCCCGTGTTCATTTAACTATTTACTTATTAATTTATTTACTTATTTATTCTTTTATTCATTCTTTTTCCTATTCTCGTATTTATTTATTGTCTTAGTTTATGAATTTATTTAGTTATGAGGTCAGCCATTAGGGCGTACTCCAATTTACTGCTGGTTTTCCTCCAGTTCATAGCAGGTGGGTTTGAACCAGCACCTCACCAGGCGAGAAGGAGAGGATGGTGGGCAACTTTAGCAACCGAAAGAGCCTGTGTGTGCGTGCGTGCGTGCGCTTGTTTAATTTGCATGGAACTGTTTACATATACAAATGGACACACAAAGTTATGTACACACGCACCTTACCCCTTCACCATACCAATAGAGGATGACATGGGGGTAAATAAAATCGTGTGACGGCAGACAGGGTAAAGGGTAAAAGGCCACCCGGTACGGAAGGGGTAAGGGGCGTGTGGGTTGTCATAATGGGTGTGCCAGGTGGGCGTGGGTGACCATCTGTCTGCAGGCGGACACTGGGAGAGCAGGGTAGGACCTACCAAGGCATAAGGCCCGGAACTTGGGGTTCTGTCTTTAGCAGAATAATATCGTCTGGCGCTAGCCAGGAGACAATCTTTAGACTGTAGCCTCATAGCGATAAGGTTGAACTAAATCATCCGGCGCCAGCCAGTAAGATTTTATAAAAAAAAAAAAAAGAGAGAGAGAGAGAGAGAGGCGGAAGGGAGTTTTTGTTGTGACCTTCCTCGGAGCAGTCTGCCGGGCCGTGACTCCTCCGGGGCCAAGTGTGGACCAACAAATGGACTCCGCGTGATGTGGCACTGATGACGTCACGTCATGCTATTTAATCGTGGCACTTTGGGCAATTCTTCAATGGTGCCAGTTGGCTGTATGGCACTGGGATGAAGGGTGGGCACCTGCGGGATGGACGTTGGCTAGGATTCTCTCCCAATGGACCGCCCCCCCTCCCCACTCCCACAAAAACCAGAAAGACCATTATATCCATCTAGAGGTGTAGCACCGAGGGGCTGGTATTCGATCCCTGGACTGAGTACAAGGTCTCTCTTTGCATGAACTTTTTTTTTCATAAAAGGAAAGCTTACAACCGGTGACTGATCCCTTCCTCGTCTTCCTCTTTCTCGTCCACGTGCTCCTCCTCCTCCTCCTCTTCTTCCTACGTCAACACTTTTCTTCAGCGTTGTTCAACAACAAAAAGAACAGTCGGCTTCACCACCGCCAACACCAACACCAACACCACCACCACCAACACTCTTTCACCAGCTGCTTTCTCCCTCACCACCAACCTACACCATACGTGTGTGGCTCATCTCCTGTCACCATTCTCCAACAAGCTTCACATTCCCCACCACTACATGTCACCATGACCCGTCACAACACCGTCACACTCTTCATCACTATTTTCATCACTGTTCATCACTGTTGTTCACTCTCGTTCTTCACCAGCAGTGACACCAAGGAGGGTCAAGTGGATACGATGAGTTAAAGACTTTGCATTGTTGCACAAATGGTGCAGGACGTGCAGGCTGTAGAACAGCTGGCCTGCTCAGCCGGCCTGCACAGCCGTACAGGATTCCTTCAACATGTTCCTCCCTCTTCCCACGTGCTCCCTCCCTCCCTCCCTCCCTCCCTTCCTTCTTCCCTCCAACGCCCCCACAATGATATAATGGAGCTATGCATATGTGTATGTGGGTGTGTACAAACGAACACGTGCACACATACGTACATACATATATACACGCACATACACACAAACACACACTACTGTTTAAACACCCACATGGACACATAAATTGTGTGTGTGTGTGTGTGTGTGTGTGCATTTACCTGAATATTTACGTAGGTATGTATATGCATTCATCAACGCCAGTCGCTGTTTCTCTATATGTGTCATTGTATGTCTCTTTGAATATATATATATATATATATATATATATATATAGTATATATATATATATATATATATATATATATATATATATATATATATATCGTAACACCAGACTTCATATATTTTATTCAGCCTATCGCAGTCGGCAGTTCATTGGGCTGAATCCCTGAGGCCTTTTCAATAATGAAACCAAAATCACGTTGGTTGAAAAAGAAGCCATACCTAGTACGCGCTAACTGGTTTGTCAGTGTTATTATCATTATCACTTTTGTGGAGTCTGTATTTCGACGATACAGAATCCATGAATTTGAGTTGGCATTTTTTAATTTATTTTTATTTATTTATTTATTTATTTATTTATTGCAAGGGCGGGGAGTATTTGCTCTTGTATGGTTGTATGCATCTCAGTTGTGGTGCGAGTCGCTTCATTTCTTCTTCTTCTTCTTCTTCTTCTTCTTCTTCCTCTTCTTCTTCTTCTTCTTCTTCTTCCTCTTCTTCTTCTTCTTCTTCTTCTTCTTCTTCTTCTTCTTCTTCTTCCAGTTTTCAATCTCTTCTTGTACCCGGGAGCACTACACTTCTATATATTTTCTATCACTAAATTCAAAGTCACTGATCTTCTCCATTTTGCAAAGGCATGCACCCCCGCCTTAGATCCCTATGATCACCTCATTTTTTGTTAATTACCTTTCGCTAGAGTCGACAGAGGCCTTGTGACTTTCCTTCCACTGTGAGATTCTGAAACTCCCCCCTTGATATTTCTCCACCCTATTATGAATTGAACACCCTCTCTCTCTCTCTCTCTTTCTCTCTCTTTCTCTCTCTCTCCCTCTCTCTCTCTCTCTCTCTCTCTCTCTCTCTCTCTCTCTCTCTCTCTCTCTCCCTCTCTCTCTCTCCACCCTCTCTCTCTCTCTCTCTCTCTCTCTCTCTCTCTCTCTCTCTCCCTCTCTCTCTCTCTCTCTCTCTCTCTCTCTCTCTCTCTCTCTGACACCTCCCTCTCATTACTGTTTATTTCACATTGGTATTGTGTCAGTTGTTCTTTCATAGCAACACTATAGACATGATTTCATTATTAAATCATCATCATTGTTATTATTGCTATTATCATTGTCATTATTAATGTTGTTATCATTATTAAAGTTATTATCATTATTATTATTATTAAAGTTATCATTATTATTATTATTGTTATTATTATTGTTATTATTATTGATTAATTATTATTATTATTGCTATTACTATTATTATTAATGTCATTATCATTGTTATTATTTTTATTATTTTATTGTATTATTATCATATTCATTATTATTTATATCATTATTACTGTTGTATATATATATATTATTTCTTACGTTTCTGTTGTTCTCCGTATGTACGCACGTATGTATTAATGCATGCATTCATTACAAAATTGCACTTCTTGTATTAATTGCCACGTTGCTTTTATATAATGCAAAGATGCCTTACGGCATTCATATTTCAAATGAAGATACAGATCTTGTGACCAAGATGATGTTTCAGCGTTTGCGTTTCAAATGAAAAGCAAGACGAGAGCTCTTGTCAGATATAGGCCTAAGCCCCCTTCGAAATGTAATCAAGGAATGGACGTCTTTTGTGTGTGTGTGTGTGTGTGTGTGTGTGTGTGTGTGTGTGTTTGCGTGCCTGGATGATGGAAGAGCCATTCTGAATAGGAAGTAATAAGCGAAATTATAATAATGATATTCCTGTTACCATTACCACCACTACTACTACTACTACTACTATTACTACCACCACCACCTCCACTACTACTATCAATAGCACCACCATCTTAGAGATTTCATAACCTGTTTTTCTTCTTCTTCTTCTTCTTCTTTTCTTTTTTCTTCTTCGTCTTTATATTTTTCATATTTTTTCTTCGTCTTCTTTTCTTTTTGTTCTTGTTCTTGTTCTTCTTCGTCTTCTTCTTTTCCTTCTTTTCTTTCTTCTCCATCTTCTTTTCCATCTTCATCTTCTTTTGCTTCTTCTTCAAATTTTCCTTTTTCTTCTTCATCTTTTCCTTCTTCTTCATCTTCTTTTCCTTCTTCTTCATCTTCTTTTCTTTCTTCATCTTCTTTTCCTTCTTCATCGTCTTTTTCTTCATATTTTCTTTTTTCTTCGTCTTTTCCTTCTTCATCTTCTTTTCCTTCTTCATCTTCTTTTCCTTCTCCATTTTCTTTTCCTTCTTCTTCATCTTCTTTTCCTTTTTCTTCTTCTTTTCCTTCTTCATCTTTTCATTTTTCTTCATCTTTTCCTTCTTCATCTTCTTTTCCTTCTTCATCTTCATTTCCTTTTTCTTCATCTTCTTTTCCTTTTTCTTCATCTTTTCCTTTTTCTTCATCTTTTCCTTCTTCTTCATATTGTTTTCCTTTTTCTTATCTTCTTTTCCTTTTTCTTCATCTTCTTTTCCTTTATCTTCTTCTTTTCTTTTTTCTTCTTATTTTCCTTCTTCATCTTCTTTTCCCTTTTCTTCATCTTCTTTTCCTTTTGCATCTTCTTTTCCCTTTTCTTCATCTTCTGTCCCTTCTTCTTCATCTTCTTTTCCTTCTTCATCATCTTCTCCTTCTTCTTCATCTTCATCTCCTCCTTCTTCTATTCCTTCCTCTTTTTCTTCCTCCTCTTTTTCCAACCCCTTCATTATGGAGACGTCATTCACATATTTTTGTTTAGCCGAACACAAGACCGTTTCAGACATCTGGCGAATTGAGTATGGGGGGGGGAGTGG
>NC_134818.1:23814632-23817132 GCF_046742065.1 Oratosquilla oratoria | reverse complement strand
TTCCTACTCTCCTAAGTTGGATGACAAGCCAGACACGCCCACTCTGGCGCCCACAGGTACCCTACGTGGTCCCTACTCACCCATATATAGCCCCTACACGCCCACGGAATTCTCCCAAGTCCCCATGGTCTTCTTTGTCCTATTTCTGGGGTCAACAGTCTCTTGATGGTTCGATCTGCCATGTTTTGGCGTTTTGTAACGTCTGTGGAACGCAAGAGTTTGTTGTTGTGCTCTTTTTCTCTCTTTTTCTCTCTTTGACAGCTACGTACTCGTTCAGTTTTCATTTATGTATATATTTGTGATTCTTTCTAGAAACATATATAAAAAAACGAATAGAATTTTCTGGTATTGGTTCCCTTGTGTAAACCTCAAAGGCCTAGCAGGCCTGTGATTGGCTGAGAATTCGAATCGCTGTTATGGACGATATGACGTCAGGCTTTGTTGTCGAACTCTTCTTCGTCAACAAAAGAATTGTGTTCTTATACGACGCAACAGGCACCGTCGTGTTCACCAATGATCGATCACTGTGCCATGACAGCCATATTCGTCCTCCATTGAAAAATGCTCCGACTCAGATATTGTGGACGTTTCCAACATGAGCTCCGCTTGAGCAATCTTCTCGTGTTGTGGGATTCACAGTTTGGAAAATGGGGAAACATAAGCTTCTGTTGGGATACAGAGGGTTTTCGACGAAATCTATCACGGTGAGATAGCCCTTGGAACGTTGTGTAATGGTTTGGGAAATGGATAAGGGATTGAGTGGAGTGGTTTGCGCGGGAACGGACGGACGGTTTGCGTTGGATGTATGGGTATCTCCAGCGTTTAATTGGCGGGAAACGGCTCGGCCGACGCGTTTGAATGTATTGGATCAATGCGATC
Organism: Oratosquilla oratoria; assembly: GCF_046742065.1. Classification (NCBI taxonomy): domain Eukaryota; kingdom Metazoa; phylum Arthropoda; class Malacostraca; order Stomatopoda; family Squillidae; genus Oratosquilla; species Oratosquilla oratoria. The sequence goes on along the minus strand of NC_134818.1, from coordinate 23,816,253 downwards.
TGATTTCAGGAAGGTATTACTTGTGCGCCAGTTCCACTGCAATGTTGCATTTCCTTGTGCGGAGGGAGATGGGTATTTGCCGTGCAAGTTGCAGCACCGAGGTATGATGACGTCATGGCACATGGCTTGGAAATATAACTGAGAACCCCCGTATGACGTCACAGGCAAGCGTCGTCTGCTTTGGTAGAAATTCAAACAAACCATATATGTAACTGAAATTAAAAACATTCTACGTATTATAAATAATAACATAACATAAACAAATCTATTAGCATTTTTGTATAATATTTGCTACTCTTACTGAGGTCCACGCAACCGTTACATAAATAAGAAAAACATCTTACTTTAAAAATGTCGACAAAATGGTTTATCTAGTGAATCGAGCGACGACTACAAGAGGGGGCACAAAGACCCAGCGGGTGGGAATATTTCATAGTGGGATGGTTTTTCAACAGACTAATAAAAAGATATTCCACACAAAAGGGCAGATATCATCTCTAGGGGTAAGAATTATTCAAGATTTCGCTGCGTTTATATGTTTTTGTGGACGCATTTGTTTGTTTAGAATATCTTCGCCCTACTGTGTGTGTAGCTCATCGCGGGCAAGCTCCTAGGTAGACTCTCGTGGCGACAAGCAGATGTACAAAATGACGCCATTAATTTTGTTCTGGCTGCCGTCTGACAGTTTTAGTAATTTCTGAAGGGTTATCACTAGGATGATTTCCTTTGTCACAAGTTTCGCCAATCTGAACTTCGCCAAATCATATTTTGTCAAGAAAAGATCGCCAAACTCCATGAAGTTAGCTTTAGAAATTTGACAAAATTAAATTTGTAGAAAAAACATAAATATTCATATATTAGTCGCAACGAATATTTGTAAAAAAAAAATTGGCGTAATGAGGATTTGACAAAAATTATTTGGCGAAATGAATATTCGGCAGAAAACAATTTGACAAAATGCAATTTGGCAATAAATGATTTGGCAAAAAGTATTTTGGCAATAAAAGGATAATTCGAAACTCGAGGCCGGGGGGTGGGAGTTTAATGCATGGGAACTCTCATTTGATGAACTGTTCAATTTGCCTCCAGGATGTGAACAATGTACTGGAATTAAAATTCTTATATTTGTAACAATGCACCAAAAATATAATAGTAATTATAACGATAGTGGTAATTATAATTATAATAAAATTACGAATAATGATGATGATGGTGATAGTGTAGATGATGATCATGATGATGCTAGCAAGAGTGACTATATAACAGTATCAAATTATATTAATAATCTATGATGGTATTGATTATAATAACGTAACTAATACACAATAAATAAAAAAATTCATCATCATCGTCATCATCATCATTACCATCATAATCATCATCCTAGTAATGTATTCGAAGAAAAAAATTGTGATGTTTGACCGGAAATGCGTAGAATTTGATTCCAAATTATATTTGATAATATTTTCCATGCTTCCCCACCCCCACCCCCCGCCCCGCGGGGACATAATAACGGGGTTGTAGAATCGGTTTATATTTCAAATCTCATCAACTCAAAAATCGGAAATATACTGTGTGAGTGTGTGTGTGTATGTGTGTTTGCGTGCACGTGTGTGTTTGT
>NC_134818.1:23799632-23809632 GCF_046742065.1 Oratosquilla oratoria | reverse complement strand
CTTTTTTATGAAGTAAGATCACTATAGCATTGCACCAGGATTTAGGAACGCTTTCTAGACATAAGCACTGGGTTTACAACTAATTTACAATGAACTTCTTTCTTTGTGTCTTTCAGAAGATTTATCGATATACCATCTTCCCCAGGTGCTTTACCTCGTTTCATATCTTTTAGAGCAAACTCTACATCTTCCTTTGTAACTTCTGGTACACTACTAACGTCTACAGATTAGATTATTGATTCAACTGCGGTCTTTTACGAGTAAAGCTCTTGGTAAAATTCTTCTACTCTTTTTACCATTAACGGTCTCTCCATTTCGGTCTTTCAAAAATATCATTTGCTGCCTTCTTAAAGCATGTCTGCGCTCGGCCTCTTTAATACTTTTACCTTTCCAAATAGTTTCCTCTATTTCATCCATATTTCTCTTTCTTTTCTCTGATCTCTACCTTTTGTTAATCAGTTTGTTTATTTCTACTCCATTTCGTCTCTCCTGCTTTTAATCTGCACAGTCCTTCATAATCATTATGTGTGTGTGTGTGTGCGCGCGCGTTTCCCGCCTTCGGACGATTCCACTCATGATTAACCCATGTAATGTGTCCAGAGAACCCTCCAAACACTTGAAGCTGAATAAGATCCCTTGACGCCGGGAAGAATGAAATTCACCAGTGTAAACATAAATGATATTTATTCATTTATTACGTGACGCTTTCTGTGTACGTGCTCATGCTAATCTTTTGTTTTTGTATCTTCTATTTCAGCAAGCGTGGTCCCGTGGATCGGGGTCCCTCCGCCTCCGCGATGGGCGGGAGAAGGACCGCGCCCTCGCCGAGCTCGAGAACATGTCCAAAGGTAAGCTACGATGTCATTGTTATGCTTGTGAATTGTTTTTGTTATTGTCATTATTATTATTGTTATTATTATTATTATTATTATTATTATATTGTTATCATTGTTATTATTACTGTAATTATTTTTTCATTATCATTATTATTATCATTGTCATCATCATCATCATTATTATTATCATTATTATTATCATTATTATCATTATTATTGTTGTAACGGACGGGAACACACACACACACACACACACACACACACACACACACACACACACGTATATATATACACCATTTTGCACAAACGGTGTAGCCTAAACTCTTAGAGGGAGATTTTTTTTTTCCAGAATTCGCACCTACCCGGACTTAGATTTGTATTGGTTTGTAGAAAAGATTGGAATAAATGTCTTACCCATGGACACAAATAATTCCAAAGCCAATTTGTAGCGATGTAAACATTAAGACGAGACCCCCACGGGGGTAACCCTTTTCCTGTACATTACAATGAGTAGGCAGACACTCAAGCGAAGGATCTCCATCAACTGAATGGAGTCGTCTGGCGACACCAGATTGAAATTGAGCTCTGCGAAGGGTTCCCTCAGTCCTGAATGGAACCGTGAGGTCTGGACTACGCCGCGCGTGGAAATCCACTTGAAGGGTGGAAATCGCTTCAACTCACCCCCACCTCCTACTCTTCCTGCTCCTCGTGATCCTCTTCCTTCTCCTTCTCCTCCTACTCTTCTTCCTCCTTCTTATTCTTCCTCCTTCATCTTCTTTCGCCCTTTTTTTTTTTCCTTCTTCTTATCCTTCCCCTTGTTTCTCTCTTTTTTTTCTTCTGGTTCTTCTCTTCCTCCCCTCCTTCTCGTGTTCCTCGTCATCCTCCTTTTTTTTCCTCTCCCCTCCTCCTCCTCCACCTCCACCACCACCTCCACCTCCTTTTCCTTTTCTCTCCCCTACCCTCCTCCTTCTCCACCTCCTTTCCCCCTCCTCCTTCTCTCCATCTCCTTTTCACCCCTCCTTCCCTCCTCCTCCTCCTCCTCCTTTATTTCCTTTTCCCCTCTCCTCTCCTCCCATTATTTTCCTTCTTCTCGTCCTTCTCCTTCTCCCCTGATCTCCTCTTCCTTCTCCCCCTTTACCTACCTCCCTATACTCCTCCACCACCTCCTTTTCTCCTCCCCTCGTCTTCCTCCTCCTGCCCCTTCCCCTCTACTCTCTTCTTCCTCCTCCTGGTATTTCTATTCCTCCTCTTCCTTTTCCCTTTCCCTTCCTTCCCCTTATCTTTCTCCATCTCGCTCCTTTTCCCTCCTCCCCTCTTCTCCTCTTTCTCTTCCTCCTTCTTCCCCTCCGTCCTCATTCTCCTCCTCCTCTTCCCCCTCCTCCCCAATTCCTCTCCTCATCCTCTTTCCCCTTCTCTTCATCTTCATCTTTATTTCTATGGTCCTCCTCCCCTTCTCCCTTGCGTCTCTCATTCTCGTATTTCTCCATTTTTTTTTTACCTTTAGTCTTCCCCTCCTCCCTCCACTTCAATTTCTTCTTCCATTTCCCCTCCTCCTGCTCCTCCTCCTCCTCCTCCTCCTCCTCCTCCTCCTCCTCCTCCTCCTCCTTCTGTATCCCATTCTGCTTCCCGAGTTCTCATATTCCTTCTCTTCCCCCTCTTCCTCTACTAAGTCTTCCTCTCCGTCTTTTTGTTCTCAGCTTATCTTCTTCCTCATACACCGTCTCCTCCTCCTCCTCCTCCATCTCCTCCTCCTTCCCCTTCGTTCTATTTCTGCTCTTTCTCACTTGTTTCATTACTTCTTCTTTTTCCTTTTTCCTTGTATTTTCTTTTTTCTTACTCCTCCTCCTCCTCACTTCTTTCCTTTCTTCCTATTTTTTCTTGCTTTCCTTTTCTTTTTTCTTCTTCCTCCTCCTCCTCTCTTCTTCTCCAACTTCTTCTTTCTCCCTTTCTTTTTCTTCCTCCTCCCCCTTTCCCCTTCCTCTTCCCCTTCTACCTCTTCTCATTAATTACTCATCTTCCTCTTCTCATCCTCCTCTTCCTCCTCCTACTCCTCCTACCTTCTTCCCCAACTTCTTTCTTCTTGTCTTTTTCTTCCTCCTCCTCCTCCTTTCCCCTCCTCCTCCTCCTTTCCCCTCCGCTTCCTCCTTTCCCCCTTCTTCCTCCTCTTCCTCTTCTTATTACGCCTCCTCCTCTTCCTCCTCCTCCTCCTCCTCCTCTTCCTTTTCCTCCTCATCATCCTCCTGCTGCTGTCTGCCGTCCTGGGCACGGTCGTTAGTGGAATCGTTGTGACCCCGTCGCATCGCCCGGGCTCTTCGAACTACATCGGCGCGGCCCCGAACCAGAGGACGGGCAGGCGCTCCGCTGCAAGAAGTGCACCCCCCACCCCCAACCCTTATTCACTGCTGTAGCCAGAGTGAAGACCCGTCTTTTCTTGAATAGAAACAGAATACGGTACGTGCTAATTGCATATGATTGGAGTCAAATTGGTTATCTAATGTATGTATGTATGTATATATATATATATATATATATATATATATATATATATATGTATATATATATGTATGTATATATATGTATGTGTATATATATATGTATATATATATATATTATATATTATATATATACATATATACATATACACACACGAGATCCCAGCTGATTAAAATAGACTGACGGGAACCAAGTAGGTATTAACGTGACTGACGTCGTTGGTTACGGAACAGACCGCACGTATGCCATCAGGTATATTTATATATATATATATATATATATATATATATATATATATATACATATATATATATATATATATATATATAATTTATTTTATTTATTTATTTATTTTTACTGATTTGCGTCACCTGTGTCCAATATAATCGGGTAGCCAGGGAAGATAGCAGTCAGCAGAAGTAGTCAGAATCGGTTGTATAAAAATAACGCCACCATCAGCATCATCACCATCATCATCTTCTTCACAATGACCGCCACTAACCCCATCTTCACCGTCACCATATTCATCACCACCACTCATTACCATTAACAACACCATATTTACCACCACCATCATATTATTGATCACCACCACTCATTGGCACCATGATCATCAACCACCGCCACCACCTCGTCCTATAATATGAGATATACTCCATTGCTCTGCACCTCTGCAGCTCGTATTTCAATTGTTCGGTGAAATTAGATTATCTGTCCAGAATTATGCGGCGGAGGATTTCTCCCCTCCCTTCCCCCTCCCCTCTCCCCTTCCCCACTTTCCCCCTCTCCCCTTCCCCCCTCTCTCTTCCCCCCCTTCCCACCACCTCCTCTTGTCTGTCGGGTTTTGGTTCAGTCCAGATTTTCCTTTCCCTTCTTCTTCTTCTTCTTCTTCTTCTTCTTCTTCTTCTCATCTTCTTCCTCCTCCTCTTCTTTCTCTTCCTCATTCTCTTTTTCTTGCTCCTCCTCTTCTTCCTCCTCTTCCTCGTTCTCTTCTTCCTTCTCTTTTTCCTCATCTTCCTTCTCTTTTTCTTCCTCTTCTTCCTTCTCTTCTTCCATCTCTTTTTCCTCCTCTTCCTCCTCTTCTTCCTTCTCTCCTTCCTCCTCTCCTTCCTCCTCCTCTTCTTCCTTCTCCTTCTCCTCCTCTTCTCCTGTTCCTACTCCTTCTCTTCCTCCTCTTCTTCCTTCTTCTCCTCCTCTTCTTCTTCTCTTCTTCCTCCTCTTCCTCCTCCTTCCTCCTCTTCTTCCTTTTCTTCTTCCTCCTCCTCTTCCTTTTCCTTCTCTTCCTCTTCTTCCTCCTGCCTTCTACTCTTCTTCTTTCTCCTCTCCCTCCACCTCCTACCCGCATTGAGTTCAGTCATTATTTCAGGAACTTTTTTATCTTTTATAATTTCAGTTACATTCTTACGGACCCCATCACTACGCACTTTTCATGATTGGTACCTAACTCAAAAAAGAAGAAAAAAATAGATAAATAAGTGAAAAATAAATGAAACCGAATAAAGTAAAAAAGGGAGGGGAATGCTGATCACTTTAGATTCATACTGCCCCTCACCTCCCTTATGCTGCCTTCGTCTTCCCTCCATCAATCTCTCCTCCTTTTTTCTTCCTCCGGCCCTGCGACTCCATCTCTTCGGTGCAATATTGTCCCCAGGAATACGGGAGATGATTATTGCTGATCATACACTCCTCCTTCTCCTCCTCTTCCTCCTCCTCCCCCTCCTCCTCTTCCTCCTTCTGTGCCTCCTCGTCCTCCTCCTCCTCCCCTCCTCCTCCTCTTCATCCTCCCCATTACCCTCCTCCTCCTTCAATTAAATCTCTTGCATCTCCTGCATCTCCTCATTGTCCTCCTCCTCCTATATCTCCTCCTCCCCCACCTCTGACCCTTCCTCCTCTTCTGCCTATACATCCCATGAGTGTGTGTGTGTGTATGTGTATGTGCATACATACGTACATGTACGAAATACAGTATTGGCAAACCTGACCCTCAGCGGCGCCGCAGCCGCAGCCGCGCTCGGCGACGTGTCCGCGTGACTCCCCTCAAGTGGAGCACTTGAGTGCGTGTCTTCTGGCCAAGAGCCTCAACAAAGGACACCATAACCTTGACCTTTTGTCTGCGTCACTGCCTTGGTACTCACTGGGCTTCTGCACCGCCCCGCCCTTATCCATCATCTGTCATCCGTTCAGATCACAGGCGGCCACGGTCATCCAGTCATGTTACCACAAGTTCGCTAGAATAAAAAACAAATAAGAAAAAATCTTACAACCTGTAAAATTAAAACCTTCAGCACGTAAATTTTGCTGTGGTAGGTGATTCTGTTAAAGGGTTGAGAGAGAGAGAGAGAGAGAGAGAGGAAGAGAGAGAGATTGGTGTGTCCGATGTAATGGTCCTTCTGTTGCCAGGACTCCCACCGCGCGGCTGTCCAAGGAAGGGGATCAGCCAGATGAATGTACACCCAGATCGGACTCTGATACATAGAGACTGTGTGTGTGTGTGTGTGTGTGTGTGTGTGTGTGTGTGTGTGTGTGTGTGTGTGTGTGTGTGTGTGTGTGTGTGTACTTTTCTGGAGATAAATTGTTCTAGGTCACCCTCTTTCAAGTTTAGATATTTTTTCGTTAATTTTTGTATGATTTCAGTGAACATCAATGCTAGAAAGTCAGCCTATTTAGGATTGTGTGTGTGTGTTGTGTGTGTGTGTATGTCTGTGTGTGTGTGTGTGTGTGTGTGTGTCTGTATTGCGTATAGACTTCCATGGTCTTGGATCAGGTGTTGGACTCGTGATCGACAGCTGTTAACTTTTGGATGAGAGCATCACAGCTCATATTGTCCGATATATGGGTATTGCTGAGACCTTACACTCACCCCTTGCACTGATCCTCTTGTTTAAGGGGGTCAGTAAAGGCTTGTAATGTAACCCAAATTTTCACGCCCTGAGCGAAACCCTATCTCGGTTCCACTAAGTTGGTACACCACGACACCAGCAACACGTGTATGTGTGTGTGTGTATGAGTGTCTGTGTGTGTGTGTGTGTGTATGTGTGTGTGTGTGAGTGTCTGTGTGTTTGTGTGTGTGTGTGTGTGTGAGAGAGAGAGAGAGAGAGAGAGAGAGAGAGAGAGAGAGACAGACAGACAGACAGAGACTGCTAGAGGGCTCCCTTAGCCGAATAAAATCGCCTAGCGACAATAAAAACTCGCCATTACAAAATCAACAAATTTCAGTACAGTAGTCAACCCCACGACTGAACTCGGGACAAGAGAAAATACCCTGGCCTTGCATCGGACAGCTGCGCAAGACATGGGTTCTGCAGTGTTGCAAGCAATTCTATTCTTCGGATGAACGTGATACGGTCGAGGGGCCTGCAACCCGAGACACGCATGCGCCGCCACCTGCGCGTGAGTGACGTCCTCGGGGTCACGTGATCATGAATGGCAGAGTGGGCAACCCACACAACATGAACGCATGCGCACCCACCCTCTCTTTTTTTTTTTTTTTTTTTTTTTTTTTTTTTTTTTTTTTTTTTTTTTTTTTTTTTTTTTTTTTTTTTTTTTTTTTTTTTTTTTTTAAGCATAGTGTGTTGGCATGCATTTAGGTCCTTACTACTGACTTACACCCTCGTGGACTGCATAAATTCGCCTGACGCCATGCAAACCACAATTATTAAATACATCCACTTAAGATAAAGGGATTACTTTCATCGTTAAAGTGACGCCCCATCTCCACCCTCCCCCCCCCAAAAAAAAAAAATCTGATATCTGGAGTACGCCACAGGATCTAAGGAATCATGTGACGTCACTAAACTGAATAAAATCAGCTGTAGATAACCAGAATAAAATAAGATACCCCATCGTTGCCAAGGGCAACAGAAAATGTAACTGCACCGTTCACAAGAACGGCTACAGAGCTGCCGTCGTGGGACGAGGTAGGGTGAGGGGCTCGTCGCCAGGAGACGCTGAGCTGTGCGAATGACAGTCACTATAAAAAACGAAGAAGGAGGCTGCCCCATAATAGGGACTAATTGATTATTTATTATTATTATTATTATTATTATTATATATGAATATATTCTTTAATAAAAAAAATCGCTCAAAATTAATCATATAGATAAACAATTCATAAATAAAACCGTAAACAGATGATCAATGAATATGTGCAGACGAGTTAGGAGATAAGAAAAGTAGATAAATGAAAAGATAAATTAATAGATAATTAATCAACCTAACTGGAAACAAAAGAGAAAGTCAAAATAAGATAAGACAGGAGGGGAAAAAATTAAATGAAATAGGAAAAGAAACTGTAAGAACAACCCAGTCACATTCCTTCGTCCATTTCCTTGATTTAGATGGATTGGGGGGAACAAGTTGCTCACAGTGGCACGTGGCACACAGATGCATTGGCACGATGGCACTCTCCAACGTTTTGTTATCCTTTCAATACAGCGACCAGATGTATTATTTTTTTTTATTATTATTATTGTCACATATATATATATATATATATATATATATTTTTTTTTTTTTTTTTTTTTTTTCTGTGTTCTGAAACGGGTCGCGATCAGCCACTTACCTCTTTCCAGACGGGGTCGATCACCCCTTATCTGAATAGAGTTACAACTATTCTATTTTCATTTTCCAGCAGCTTTGACCAAATTACTCAAAACAAATAATTAACGTGATAACATCGAGAGTTAAAAGTCTCATATCAGTGACATTGCTATCAATCAATCAACCAGACGAACAAAGAAACTCGACCAGAATCAATACCTAACCCCCTGAACTCGGACCATGTAAGGCAATAATAAGGGACAAAAATACGGGTCCGTCTGTGTATGTTATTGCGTTGGCTGCGGCTCATGCAGGCCCAATGGCTTCTGAGTGGGGGTGGGAGGGGGGAATAGGGGGAGGCGGGGTCACATCAAACCCATACAATGACCGACCTAGGCTTTTGTCGGATATCGTGGAGAGAGAGAGAGAGAGAAAGAGAGAAGGTACAAAAAGGGAAGAGAGAGCAAGAGGCAAAGAGAGAGAAGGAAATAATGAAAGAGCGAGAAAAAGAGAAGGAAAAGAGAGGGGAAGGAGATGTGAAAGAGAGAGAGAAGAGGTGATAGAGAGCAAGAGGGAAGTGAAAAGAGAGAGACAGAGAAAGGAGAAGAGAGAAATGTAGAGAGAAAGAGATCGTGTATAAAAGAGGAAGGGGGGAAAGAGAGGAGAAAAAATATGCAAGGCAGAGATAGGAAAGAAAGAGAAAAAAATAAATAGGAGGGAGGGGGTGTAAAAGAGAAAGAGAGAGAGAGAGAGCAATATAGGAAGAGGGAAAAAGAGAAGAAAAAAATGTGAGAGATAGATAAGAAAGAGAAGATATATAGGAGGGAGGAGGTATAAAAGAGAGGGGAGAGAGAGAGAGAGGGGTGAGAGAGAGAGAGAGAGTCGCTGTATTTAATGTGGATGTGTTATTGCGTTCAGCATTGGCTCTGATGCAGGTAACATCCAAACGCCAGCCTCACCATCCCTTACGCGTTCTTTGTCTCTCGTCTGAATGAAATAGCTTGGCGACAGGTGCAACGGAATTGCAAAGTTGCATCTCAGACATAGGATAATCAAAACACTTCACCTCTCTCTCTCTCTCTCTCTCTCTCTCTCTCTCTCTCTCTCTCTCTCTCTCTCTCTCTCTCTCTCTCTCTCTCTCTCTCTCTCTCTCTCTCTCTCTCTCTCTCTCTCTCTCTTTCTCTCTCTCTCTCTTTCTCCATTCTCTATATCTCTTTTTCTGATACACTTGTCGCGAAAGAGTCGACTTAATATAGTCCAAGTGTTTCTGTGTAGCTGAAGAAAATTGCCTGACCTTTAAAGTAAAAAAAAAAAAAAAAACACTTATCCTTTGGCTCATTGGCACCCACCAGCTGAATAAAATCACCTGACGGCAACCCGAATAGAATTAGGAAGACTTCCAGCTGTTTGAGGGAGAAGCCTTAGGGATGGAGTCAATCATCGCATGGACCAAAAGGTCTCTTTCGAGGTTATCTGTCCTTAATGTCTCATTTTCATTTATTCTTCGATTCTCTTCATAATCTCCTCCCCCCCTCTCTCTCTCTCTCTCTTTCTATATCAAAGTTAAGGAGTGAATATAATAAATGAGGCCAGAAAAGAACGATAAATAACGAAATGATTGCGAAAGCAAAGACAAAAGGAGGAGAGTGGCGATAAGAAGAGGAAATGGGACAAAGTCTTGAAAAAAAGAAAAAAGAAATGAAAGAAAAAAATGCGGAGGTGCTCAGATGGAAGGGACATCCAGACCGGGAGGAAACGAGGAGGTCGATGCCCTGGAAAGAAGAGGAGGAGGGGGAGGAAGAGGGGAGGGGGAGGAGGAGGAGGAGTAGGAAGATGAGAAGAGGAGGAGGGGAGGAAGAAGGAGGAGAGAAGTGAAGGAGTAGGGAGGTGAGAAAGAGGAGGAGGAAAACGAGATAAAAGGTGGGAAGGAGGAGGAGGAACGAGGAAAGAGGTAAAGGGGAAAGACGAGGAGACAAGGAGGAAGAGAAGGAGGAGGAGGAAAGAAGGAAGAATAGGAGGAGGGCGAATACATAGAGAAGAAGAAGGATAAGACTGAGGAGGAGGAAGAAGAGAAGAAGGAGGGGGAGAATGAGTAGGAGGAGGTTGATGAAGATGAAGAGGCGGAGGAAGGA
>NC_134818.1:23787132-23794632 GCF_046742065.1 Oratosquilla oratoria | reverse complement strand
CCGCCTATTCCTCTTTCTCCTCCACCTTATCTTCCCCCCTCCCCCTCTTCCTTCTCCTCCTCTTCCCCCTCCTCCTCCTCCTCTTCCTCCTCCTCCTCCTCCACCTCCTCATCTCCCTCCTCCTCTTCCTCTACTTCCCCCTCCTCTTCCTTCTCTTCCTCTTCTTCCTCATCTTCCCCTCCTCTTCCTCCTCTTCCCCCTCCTCTTCCTCCTCTTCCTCCTCTTCCCCCTCCTCTTCATCCTTCTCCACCTCCTCATCCCCCTCCTCCTCATCCCATCCCCCTCACCCCCTCCTCATCCTCTTCCCCCTCCTCTTCCTCCTCTTCCTCTTCTTCTCCCTCCTCTTCCTCTTCCTTCTCCGCCTTATAGGGTTGGATCGTTATGTAAATGAACAAGCTTCTCCATATTGTTCCGGAACAGTTGGTAACCATGTGTATGTTATTTACATTTAATAATTACGTCCCTTCCCTCCAGGTAAGTTTGTGCACGTGTGTGTGTGAATGTGTGTGTGTGTGTGTGTGTGTGTCTGTGTGTGTGTGTGTGTTTCGGTGCACTGGGTAAAGAACATATGAGTCTGGTACAAGATGGTGTGAATTTGTGTTATCTGATGTAAGACGGGAACAGTTAAGTTAACAAATCAAGATGCATAATTGGGTACCTGAAGGGTCTGTTTAAAGAAATAGTTCTGTGTTTTTGTGGTCCAAAGCTCACTAATGATTCTATTCGTGTTGATAATTTAGCTGTTTTTTAATGCTGTAAATAGGGTAATGTACCTGATTTGGAACGCGGAAGGTCCGGGTTTGATCCCTGATCAGTGCAAGGCATTTTCATGTCTTTCCAACCCCTTTCCACAACGGTAGACATCAGAGGGCCTGTAGACCAGTGTCGCATATATTATATGCTACCACCAAATCAGTACGGTGGAGCAGTTTACGCTTATTCCAGACTTCATTCACAACCACAGACATCCCAACATACCAAAAACTTCACATGCACTTTTCACCATATATACAAACATACCAAGCCGGATGGAGCTACCTTGGTGAGGTACAGGGGCTGTATCGTCCTTCAGGGGATAGGCCGGTCCTGGAGTAGACAAATAAGGCTGAACTACACCACACATAGGAGAGCTGCCAGAAGTTCAAGAAATCTAATTACTTTTCACTGTACTGCATCTTGTTTTATGTTTGTGACTCTCAGTTAACGAAACTCTTTGGAAAAAATATAGATATCATCTTTAAATATCAGAACCATAAACTACTGTACAGGCTGTAGAGTTGACTCTTAATAACTGAAATATGTTCAGAAATGTTGCGTCCCTTTGTGGGCTGTACCCAAGTATGTTTTGCATGGGTGTGCTTATGTACAAACACACACGCAGAGTGTATAAACAAGCAGAGGAAATTTGCAGGAAACGTGCAAAAAAAAAATATCCAGAAGTTAAACTCGCGAAGTATGCACCGTGAGGCCTTGGTGTTTGTGTTTACACAAACACACGCTTGGAGGAAGGGATTGTGTTTTCTCAAACTCGCAAAAGACTTTCACAACGAAGGCATTCATTCTCATTATTTGACTTCGTCTTACTCACGGACGCTGACTCACGGCCTCACTTATGTTCACCTTCATTAACGTTGAAAAGTACTTGAATGCTCATATTATTCATGTTCTTTCACACACACACACACACACACACACACACACACACACACACACACACACACACACACACACACACACACACAAACGCACGTACGGGGACTCCATAACGCAACCACACATTTGCATAGCGTGCTGTCTGCTCTTCGCGTGCCCCTCTGTTCGCGCAAGGTGCGGTGTCCACCAAGGCCCAATCCGACTCAGGTGCGCAGGTGGCAGCGGCGGCGGCGGCGACTGCGGAGGAGGAGATGGAGCGCGAGTTGGGGGCTTCCTCTTTACTGTCGCCCTCGCCGCTCCACCTCACACTTCTTCCTTCCTCCCTCGCGACCTTGTGCCGCGGACGGTAAGCTCACCTCCTCCTGCGGCCGCCCTGGCCGCAGCCACCGCAACCGCCGCAACACCTTTGCTACCAAGGTGGTTCGACTAAAATGAATGAAATAGCCAGGCGGCGGCAGATGTGATGCAGGATGAAAGTGATATCCTGTGCTGAAAGGGTTGATCGAGATAGGCTGTAGCATCTTTGCTACCGGGGGAAGTCGGTCAGTCAATGCATTGCCCCAGGTGTCTCCTGCAGGAGGACCAAGGCTTCCAGGCCACCGACAACAGCCACCAGATTGGCCTGGAAGTCACTTAAGGAAGATGTGTTGAGTTGTCCGGGTGCGGCTAGAGTGGAACAATGTAGGATGAGGTGTTCAGTTTCTTCTATGTGGTGAATGCATGTGGGGGCAATTTGCTCCTGTGGCCAGCCCTATTGTGCTTTGGTATTGAATTAAAGCTGGATGGTGACCTTAATGCAGTTGTGCTTGTGTGGTTCGTGGTTGTCCTGGAAGGAATTTCTCTGAAGGAGTTTTGAATAGGGAATTTGGTAGTCAGTCTTAAAATGCTTGTTCTGTGATACGAGTTTCTATGTGTATATGTTGTTTTGGGTATGTGTTGAGTAGTATGAGAGAATGTTTTCCAGGATGCATTTTTTCGAGATCATATGTGCTCTTTTCCAGACTGGTGGAATATTGTACTTCCAGGAATGGTTAAAGTTATTTGCCAAGGCCTCTATTGCATTTAAGGCTACTTGTTTTAGATGGGTGTTTGAAATATTATCTGGACCTTCTGCATGGGACCTTTTTACTACATCTTGTTGGAAAAAGGAGGGTTGGCATCTTTGTTTACTTTTATTTTGATGATTTATTTATTTTTACATTTATTTTTATTTTATTTATTTTATTTTATTTATTTTATTTTATTTTATTTCATCAATTTTCTGGAGTTGGTAAAGAGATTTTTTCCTTGAGATGCTCCAACTGTTTCATGGGCGAGAATGGGTTAATTTTTCATTTTAATTGCTCGTTTCACTCCACAAGTACTAGTCATTTGTTTTTATCATAAGAACATAAGAATGAAGGAGACTGCCGGAGGCCATAAGGACTACACTAGGCAGTTCCATCTATATTCTTTTATGTTTTTCCAATTTTCTTTCTGTTGTTTATTGGTTTTGTGATGTATTTATAAAGTTTTTGGAGTTGGCTTTTTTCTTGTTCTTGTTTCTTTTCTATTTCATTTCTTTTTTTATGAAATTTATTTTCTCAGGTTATATTTGGGGTTTCTGTTTATATATATATATATATATATATATATATATATATATATATATATATATATATATATATATATATATATATATATAGCCTGCAGGAATATGTTTCTTGCTTGCTTTATGTATATTAATTGTGATTTCTCCTACGGTTTTGTCTTTGGATGTTGCGGTATTGTAAATGTCTTCATATTTTCTATTTTCTTTGTGTACATTTTCCATTTCCATTTCTGGTATTTTTTATGCAGGCTTTTTTTATTTCTTCATCCTCAATCGTGATCTTTATTGGCAAGTTGCCTGAGGGGAATGTTATGTGTCGGTTGTTATGGGGAGTTGTTCTCGTACTGGGTGGGCAACCTTTATGAGTGTGGGTGCCAAAATCAGCGAAATCAATGATATAGCATTTTCTCACGTGCCAACAGAGTAACATAAACGATAGGCTTACGTGCATGTATAGGCACTCTCCTATGGGCCCCAGTCCCCCTCCCAGCGCAGCATGCGGTTACCAATGGTTATACAAAAGAAGTTGGAGATATATTATTATTTTGTTGATTTATTTGTTTTAAGATGAGCTCTGGGTTTCGAGTGCCGGGAACAAATCAGTGTGCCAGGACTTGCACGCGTGCCAAGGGTTGCCCACCCCTGTTCTGGTACAATATGTAGTTTATTTTTGGTCTGTTGTTTATGTATGTATTGGGTGTAGCGAGTTCATGCCACCTGAGTACCTGTCTCTAGCTGAATAGAATTGTCTAGGGATGCCCTAAACAAATTCTTGAAAAGGGGAAGAGGGAAGGGGATGTAAGTTATGTAAATCGGGCGATTCTTTCACAAAGCCTTAGACCTTGGAACAGCGTTACGTGCGAATGCCTAAGAAGGAAGTCTTTCCTATTCATTGAATCGTGACCTTCAGAGTTTGGAATCCGCTTGTCTATGCAGGCATAGGTTTGAGTAAAGTTTGTTTACCTATTCATTCATTTATTCCTCCATTTGTCTATATGTTTGTTTGTTTATTTGTTTGTGTATCTTTAAACGCGCGCGTGCATACTTAAACGCGATTGTTCGTGTTGTATGTTCTGCCGGGCAAGTTCAGTTAACTTGATAAAAAAAAAATCACCTTGCGACAGCTAATTTTTTGTATAACGACCACCATGTCCTCTTGGTTAAAATACTATCACAACCTTTTGAGTCAAATGACTCATAAGGGAGCGTTTGCTAAAGCCAACAACAAGCCGGGCAGTGTGACCTCGGCCTAACCAAGATCGAGACACATAGTCTGTCCGTCTGAGTCCGAGCGAGGTAAGGCTGAGACGCGGCGTAAACTCACCTTTGCAATCACGAAGCCGGAACAAAGGATCACAAAGGCGGAGCATGCCGACAGGAGACCTTTTGGTCCATATCTAGGTCGGATGCGAAAAAAATCATAATAATGATGAACAAATAAATTAATAAATAAAAACAATAATAATGTAAATAATAAATAAAACAAATAAACAGTAAATAAATAGATAATAAACAGGTAAATAGTAAATAATGATAAATTGACATAACTAATGATAAATGAGAATCAAACAAATATAAACAAACAGACAAATGATAACAAAACAAGTAAACAAATATAAAATAAATGATAGTCATAATAGAATAAATAATAGTCATTATAAATGATAGTCATTATAAAATACACCACAGCAGAGGATATTTTTGGTGTATCTCATTCGGTTATACATATACCTCGTGCCATTCACCATGGTCTTGGATCACGTGCTGGGCTCATGATTGACATCTATAACCTTCCAGGGTAAGAGCTATGAGCTCGTACATTGACCGATCTATAGATAGTGCTGCGACCTTGCACACGCCCATAGACAAACACCACATCCCCTTGCCCAAGGGTGGATAGTAACGATTTGGATTTAGTCAATCTTTCGAGGTTTGAATGAGGATCGATCTTGGGCTTGCGCCGTTGAGAGCCTTCGACTCTAACCACTACACCAACAGGTCATTCGTGTGTATGTGTGTGTTTGTGTGTGTGTGTATGTATGTATGTGTACGTGTGTATGTATCCTTGTATTCCTCTTTGCGTGAGTGTTATTGTTTGCTGTTAGTTGTTTGTTGTTTGTTTCGGCGTGAAAGGAAGTTTAACTTTGCACAGACTTTGACGCTTGCACGTTCGATTTGACTTGCATTGGCGTGTGTGTGTGTGTGTGTGTGTGTGTGTGTGTGTGTGTGTGTGTGAGCGTGTGTGCCTTCTTTTTCACATGAATTATTCAAGGGGTGTACACGAACGTAAGCATGTGTCTGTATGTCCCCTATGTAAGTTTATGTATACATACAGTATACATAGGTGCCTGTACATGTTCATGTACTGTTACGCCTTAACGTAGATTCTGTTATCTGAGTCGCCAGGTGATTTTATTCACTTTGGGGGACGTCCAGCGTTGTAACAAGCTAATTACTACCGCGATGGCGCCCGTCACTGACGAAGAAGGGACCTTCTGTCTGTCTGTCCCTCCGTCCGTCCGTCGAGGGAAGTTGGACGGGGGCGGGACGGGTCCTGGCAAGACCAGTATCGATAATTCTGTCAGTTCATATCGGTCGGACAACCTCTAATTGGTGGTTAGTGGACGTGTGAGGCTACTTCCCTTATCGTTAAGTTGTTACGATTTTTTTTATTATTATATTTTTATCTTTTAATTATTTAATTTTATTTACTATTTTTTTCCACTTTAATACTCTTGTGGATTTTTCTCTGTCCTTCGTAAAAAAAAAATAAAAAAAAAAAAAAAATAATGATAATAATAATAATAATAATAATGATAATAATAATAATAATGATGATGATGATGATGATAATAATAATGATAATAACAATAATTATAGTAATAATAATAATGATGATAACCAAATAATTACAAAATGAAAAAAAAACTTCATTTGATGACAAATACTCGGTGGTCCACATGAACAAATCCGACGCTACCGTCGCAATTGGAAAACTCTGCATTAAATTTAATGATGAAGGAACAACTGTTTTTCAGTTCGCATTGACTTATTTTCAGTCAGTGTTATATTTCACTCTGCATTATTTCGGCACCTCATTATTTTTCGCTGGGCGTTATTTTCGCGCCCAAACTCTTTTAGACCGAGACATTTCCGGCCGGGTTTCTTTTGTACCTCATTAATTTCCCCACGCGTTATTTTTGGACTGCGTTATTTTCGCCTTGTTGCGTAATTTTTAGCACCGCGTTATTTTCGCCCCGCGTTATTTTTGCACCACGTTATTTTCGTTCCGCGTTATTTTCGTCCCGCGTTATTTTCGCGTTGCGTTATTCCCACCTCACGTTATTTCCGCCTACTGTTATTTTTAGACAGTGTAATGTTCGTACGGTGTTATTTTCGTCCATCATTATTATGTAATATTTCGTCCATCATTATTATGTAATATCATACGATGAATAAACGAAATGTAAATATTTTTACATTAATGCATCAGTCTATATCTTACAATGTATTCATCTGTTTTTATGTCTATCATATGTACTGCATACACACACACACAGACACACACACACACTCACACACACACACACACACACACACACACACACACACATATATATATATATATATATATATATATATATATATATATATATATATATATATATATAATATGTATGTATGTTTAAGTACATAATGAAATATCTTGTGCAAAGGTGTTGGTCCAAACCTTCGGCTTAAAAGAATTAAAGTAAGAAATTAGCTCGTAATTGACTAACTGGTGACTTTTCTGATAGACATACTTAGAACGTCGTTTTGGTCTATAGCGCACGTTTTATATATATGTATATATATATAATATATATATATATATATATATATATATATATATTATCTATTTATCGCTGGGAACCATTCAGTGTAGATGTATATATATATATATATATATATATATATATATATATATATATATATATATATATATATATATATATAATTCACGCGCGCGCAGCTGTTGCATGCTGGGTTTCAGCTCTTGCTCGCGAACCCAAAGTCCCAGATTCGGTATCCTGAGGGTCAGAAGTCTAAATGAACGTGAGAAAATGCCCAAAATGCTGCTAAAGATTATGAATAAAAAAAATCGCCAAGCGGCAGACATAGTTCAAGGTAAATAATATTGCTAGTCCTAGAGAAGCCATCGAGGCGCCTCCCCCCCCAAAAAAAAAAAATCCCTCCTCACAGTCCCTACCCCCCCC
>NC_134818.1:23767132-23777132 GCF_046742065.1 Oratosquilla oratoria | reverse complement strand
AATTTCCTTTTCTTATTTTTTTCTTTTTCAGGTAAATACAGCGAAATGTTGATATTGAAACAGTGGACTTTTTGGGCCAGTTGGAGGTATGTAGTTGTGAATATTGTGTGGTATTATCTACCGGTTTTTTTTTTTTTTTTTTTTTTTTATATGCTCGCTGGACGAACGGGTTAGAGGGTCGCTACTTGCGGCGTAGGTCGAGGTGGCTGCAGTTCGTAACACGCCGCCAGCGAGTTGGACCAAGGGCATGGTTCATTAAATATCCACGCTACAAATTCCTCTGCAAGGGGGCACCGTTCTAGCCTCCTGATAGGGGAAGTTCGCGACGTTAAACTGAATCTTCATAATCTCTAAATTCTGGAAGTTTCCAATATTCGCAACGAAAAGTTCCGAAATCTAGAAAGTTGTACATACTAGAAGCATTTCCTGTTAGATTCGTTCGTAGTATTGGAAGTTCCCGAATAGAGAGAGAAATACGACGACGAGTGGGGAAATGTTTGTCGCTCTCTGTCGCTGGACTTGATGTGATTTTTCTATTGAGACCGATTGCCCCAATACAGAAAACCTGAATTCACATTGTGAGTGTGCTTGTGCATGTTTGTGTGTGTGTGCATACACGTGTATGTGTATGTGTGTCTGTATATGTGTGTGTGTGTGTGTGAGTGAGTGTTGTTGAGATGAATAAAAACGCAATAACTAAAGTTTACACACATACACGCACGTACACACACACACACACACACACACACACACACACACACACACACACACACACACACACACACACACACACACATGTATGCAGAAACTACGCTTGCATTCCAACCGAATCTTAGAGATTGAAAGTTGATGTTGGTCTGTCGTGGGCGTCGGAAGCCGCCGAGTTGACGCACAAAAGAAGAAGAAAAAGAAAGAAAGAGGGAAAGAAAGAAGAAGAAGAAGAAAAGGGACTCGATTTTTGTCTTCAATTTCGGGAGACTGGAGGACCATCTCCCTCCCAGAAGCGGAGGTTTAACCCGATATGAATCCGGAATTGGTCTGAGCCACGACAGATTCGAGGTAAAAGAAAAAAAAAAAAAAAAAAAAAAAAAAAAAAAAAAAAAAAAAAAAAAAAAAAAAAAAAAAAAAAAAAAGAAAAAAAAAAAAAAATAATCACAAGAGTTGTTTTGCTTTTTGGTTGAGGACGGTTTGAAGGAGGGGGAAGTGGTGGCTGACTGGTTCATTTGTTTGTTTACTCGTTTATTTGTTTATTTATTACAAAGAATTACAGAGGAAGAGCATGGCGACAGGAGACCTTTTGGTCTATAATTTGGTCGGATGCGAAAAAATGAAGCAAATAAATGAATAAACAAATTAATAAATAAATGAAATAAACACATAATGATAATAAACAAACATAAATGATAATGATAAAGAACAGATGAATGATAATAAATAATAATAATTATAGATTAATAAATAAAATAGAGTATAATAAATAATATAATAAATGGCAGGCATTACACCATATTGTTTAGGTGTTCATCTAAATATATCTTAAAAATTCGAACTGAACTACATTGCGCTGCCTCTGCAGGAAGTTTATTCCATTCATTAACTACGCGGTTGGCGAAGTTGTTTCTACCCACTTCCAAATTAAATCTACTTCCTGACAGTTTGAGACCATTATATATTTATTTATTTATGTATCTATTGAGCTCGTGTTCCTAATACTGAAGCAAGGCAGGATTTAAGTATGGACTGTATTGGAGAAGAAGACGTATTAGAATGTATGTATGCGTACGTTTGTGTGTGTGTGTGTGCGTGTGTGTGCGTGTGTGTGTGTGTGCGTGTGTGTGCGTGTGTTTGTGTCGAGATAAGTGTTTACGTGCGTACCAATGTGTTTATAATTTTTTCTGTGTATGTGTATGCCTGCATTCACGCATATACAGCACGCATATGCATAACCACTTTTTGCTACTCGTAAGTAGATGTGACGTGTTTATGTCACTATGCGCACGTTGTATACTGGTGTAGATAATTATCCTTGATCCGCTACACGAATTGATGAAATAGTCTGACGGCAAACAGATTTAAAGGAAAAGTTCCAGTCGGTCCGAAAGATGTTCTTAAAAACAGGCCCAACCCCTTGGCGACCTAATTTGTGTACGAGTATGAATAAAATCAGCTAATGGCAGAGCGAATAAATGTGTTAAAGTATCACCCGGTACGCAAGGAAATTCCTATGTATTACCAGACACCAACGTGCGAAAAGACAAAGACAAACAAACGTTAGGTCAACACGCCTCGCTAGAGCACTGGGTACTCGACCGGCCTCCCGGGGAGTGAGGGACACCGAGCGGCGTGTCCCAGGGCGAGTGGTGCCAGGGTCCCGGCCACTGTGGCGCCGTTCAGACTGCGGTGCCGCTGCCAAGGACTGTGGCACTTAACCTCCATTCATTCTTTTCTCTCGACTTTCAACTCAGCCTTGTGCTGGTCACGGTGCCAAACCCGCTGAATGTAGTAATTGCTGTTTGGATCTGAAAATGTCCATTTTATTATTATTATTATTATTATTTTTACTAATGTAGATGTGATTATATGCATAAAGTCTCCAAACAGTTTTATTCTCCTGAAGCTAAGGCTCCCTGTTGACGGGAGAAGAAGAAGAAGGAGGAGTGAGGGAGTGAAGGAAAGTGGTGGAGGGAGGAAGGAATGGGGGAGAGTGAGGGAGACCAGGCTTTATCAAGCTGTCAGGGCCATGTTGGACTCTTCACCCGCTTTATGCACTTGTATAAGGCTTGTAACAGTATACCATGATAATGTATCTATGTTATACCTAGATCGGGTGTGCAATACCATTATGCAGTACACCATCGCGTCATTGATACATCTTATGTACATTTATGTGGTTTGTGTATCTGTTGATGTAACATGTGGGCATGGAG
Organism: Oratosquilla oratoria; assembly: GCF_046742065.1. Lineage (NCBI taxonomy): Eukaryota > Metazoa > Arthropoda > Malacostraca > Stomatopoda > Squillidae > Oratosquilla > Oratosquilla oratoria. The sequence continues at coordinate 23,774,205 of NC_134818.1, read as the reverse complement.
AGACTAGACTATGTCATTGTATAGCTACACCTTCTAGTCCTATTAAGATAAGCACTGCACATCATATCACAGCCACGTAGACTACACCTACATGGGATATGTTACCTAGAGAACAAATACGAACATACATTTCCGTGTGCCCTGTATAACACACGTGATATCTTTATGTTGTGTGTTATGTTATTAAGACCAGGTAATTAGCCTTATTTGTATAGGGATGCCCTACATATGCGCGCACACATACACACGCACATACACACACACACAAACAAACAAACAAACACACATCCACTTAGGCTATTCATGAGATAAACACGGACATCAGCATACGTTGCCACGAAGTCGAGTGAGCAACGCACAAAACAATTAACGAGTGTAAGCACGCTCACGAGGCTTACGTGTGCATATAAACGTGCTTGCAAGCATAGCAGCACGTCCACATGCGCGCGCAGAGAGACTAGTATTTTGCCAGCAATAACCAGCGCTTCTATCCTTGAAGACAATATAGTACCAGAGAAGTGTTGTCATAGAAGTGGTTAAGGAGAAACTCAAAGAGGGTAACAGAGAGAAGGGACAGAGGTCAAAAGTGAGAGAGAACGAGAGAAAGAGAGAGAGAGAGAGAGAACCACTCGAGCGCGTGAGCAAGCGTTTTTATTCTCTTTTTTTTTTCTTCTTCTTCTTTCTTTTTTTTCTCGAGAGCGAGCAATTTCGCGTCGGGTGTAGTACGATAAGATCCCGCGTTGGCGCCGCCGCCGACGTCATTCCGCGCACGTCCGTCACACGATCTGACACCTTCATTAGGATGCCTCGGGGCCGCGTGTGTGTGTGGTGGCATCGTGCGTGCGCGCGGGCGCGTGTGTGTGTTGTGTGTGTATGTGTGTGTTCGTGCCACCGTGTGTGTGTGTGTGTGTGTGTGTGTGTGTGTGTGTGTGTGCGCGCGTATGTGTGTGAATGTGTATGTGTTGCACGTGCATGCGTGCCACCGTGTGTGTGTATGTGTGTGTGTGTGTGTGTACTTGTGTGTGTGTATGTGCGTGTGCGTGCCAGCATTGTGTGTGTTTATGGATATGTGTGCCTGTATGTGGCTTATATTGCCTCCCATATTTGCACCAAGCGTTAGAAGAATTTCATGAAATTGCCACTCCCCTTCCCCCCAAAAAAAAAATGAAAATAAAAATAAAAAGATGAATAAATAAACGACCGTTGGTTGTTTGCAAACGAGGCGAAGGGAACGGGTGGGAGGAGGAGGAGGAGGAGGAGATAGAACTGGACATTCAGTAAGCTATTGTATTTCCATTTTTTTTTTTTTCCACTAATTTCTTCGCATTTGCATGGAAAACGGGTGGAGGGTTGCATCCTGTAACCTCTTGTTCTGGCTGCCACCAGGTGATTTTAATCATCATCTCCGTGGTCGTGGAGGGGGTCTTAAGGCGTCATCACACTGGGCTAATTTTCCTTCGACAGTTGGATCAGATTTGGAGTCCGAAGCTTTCGTGAAGGAATCGGATGACGTTCTGGGAGTGGGAGGTGCCTCCGATTCATTGGAGGTTGAAGGAAAAATAGCCCAATATGATAACGCTTGCAGATACTGTCATAGACTGAAGTTTACCAGTGCTTCTATCCCTGTGGGAATTAAATGGGGGAGGGGGAAGTAACTCTAAAGTAGGCGATACACAGCACCCTTCACAAGAACGGGATCGACACTGGCAAGGGAAGCGACCGAAACCGGGTCACAGCCGAAGGAAAAACAAAAGAAAAAAGAAAAAAGAAAATTCAAAATTCTTGAATAAACGTCCCCCAAAAATCGCCGAAAAATAATGATAATAATTGAGGGAAAATGGAAACTGAAAGGGTTGATCAAATATGGATTGTTTGAGCGAAAACTATTACTTAGGTGAATATTGCGGTCGCTAGAGAAATAAAGGCTTTTCGCATAGTTCGAACAAGGCCTGACAGTTCTAGGCAGGAAAACGTAGATTTTTTTTCTTTATTTATATATATTTTTTATTTAGTATCATTATTAGTACTTATTGTTATTATTATAATTTTATTATTATTTTATTATCATTATTATTGTTATGGCTACCTCCCTTGTAAAGGAAAAAAAGCCCCTGGTATATACATAGATTACTGTTATTATTATTATTGTTATTTTTATTATTATTATTATTATTATTATTATTATTATTATTACTATAATAATATTGTTATGGCTACCTCCCTTGTAAGGGGAAAAAGCCCTTGCTATGTACATAAATTATTGTTATTATTATTATTATTATTATTATTATTATCATTATTATCATTACTATTATTATTGTTATTATTATTATTATTATTATTATTATTATTATTATTATATTGTTATGGCTACCTCCCTTGTAAGGGGAAAAACAGCCCTTGGTATATACATAGATTATTGTTATTATTATTATCATCATTATTATTATTATTACATTTATTATTATTATCATATCATTAGTTTCATATTACTATTATTTTTTATTGCCATTATTACCTTAACTCTATTATCATGACCATATTTTTTGCCGTTATCAGTGGAGGTATTGCCGTTATCTTTCGAGCCTGTTCCTCTGGCGACAACAAGAGCCACAATCGTTCTTGTGAAGGGTGCACACTTGGCTTTCTTGTGTTCCTCTGCCTTACCCCCCCCCTTTTTTTAAGTCCCCTAGGAGGGGACGTCCTAGGATGAGGTGGATGGATGGGGTGAAGGGGGCTTTGGGGAAGAGGGGAATGTCTGTTGAGGAAGGAAGGGAGAGGACGGAAGACAGAGGTGAGTGGAGAATGGTTGTATATGGATGATGTGTGATTGCATGAGGAGGAATGGGCGGGGGGTGGGGGTGGGGTAGTATGTGTGAGTAAATTTTGACGCAGCCCGAAGGGATTTCTCCCCGTCCTCTCCTTATATGCAAAGGGGGACGGAGAGGGGGGGTCGCCGATTAAATGAAGCGGCCTTGCTGTGGATGTGCTGTGTCTTGCGACACTGCTTCTGACCCAGGGCGGTGGGCAAGGTGCAGGGATGACCCGTCATCCAGGAGGTGCTCAGATGAGAGGGAGGGTGGGAGGGGTGTGGAGTGTATTTAGGGATGAAATGGGTGGGAGTGTTTTTATGCCTTTCCCTTTTTGGCTACCTCCCTTGAAAGGGGGAAAAAGCCTTGGTATATGTATGTATGTATCTTCTCGTTACTTAGGGGTCCATAAACATGAGTGAAATTGTCTGGCTGCAGCCATAATAAAAGGGAAGGGAAATGACTTTCTTCTAGACGACATTTTCGCGCAGGACTCGAACCTAACGACGCTTGGAACCCCGATCAAAGTGGAAGAGCCACTTGCCTTGGCTATCTCAACAATAACTTTATGAACAGGAATGACACATGATAAGGGACATGGAACTGCCTAGCGTAGGCTTTATGGTCTCGCAGCCTTCTCCATTCTTATGTTCTTAATGTAGGGCAAAGGTGACGGTTCGTGGGTCTTAGCATTTGACCTAAGTTCTTCGCCTGCCTCGATGAGCGAGGTCAGCCCCTGTAGCTGTGTGCGGCCACTGACCTGCCTTGCAACTTGTTCGTGATCAATATGCACGAAGGTTGCACTTTGCATAACTGCACTGGTCAGCTCCCCCCCCACACCCCCGGGGGGGGGAAGAAGAGGGGGAGAGGACACGTCCCACGTGCAAGTCACCAACCCACCAGCAGCCAAACGTCCTCGACTCCCAACAGATTACAATTAATTGTTGGTCCGTTCACCTCACCAACGTTTCTCTCTCTTTCTCTCTTTCTCTATGTATAGAAGAGCTGATTACATTCTATAACAATCTCTCTCTCTCTCTCTCTCTCTCTCTGTGTCGGCTGAATGAATACATGTGTTGTTTGCGTGTAGAGGTACACTGATATTTTTTCTAATTTTCCTTTTCGTTTCCTTGTTTTAAGTTTTCAGTATTTTTTCTTCGTTTTATTCTCCAACTTTTTTGTCTTCTTTTACTTTTTCTCGGAATCCTCAGCCCATTTAATCGTGTGGCAAACTCTACATATTTTATTCTGACAAGTGGCAGTCGGTACCATTCAGCTGGTGAGGATTCGGTGGTGGCGGGCGACCCAAGAGTCCAAGACCACGGGTGAACAACAGAGAACGATGGAAAATACAAACGAGGAAGTATGTGGGTGGAGGAAGAAGAGACAGGAGAGGGGAGGAGGAGGGAGGAGGGAGGCGTGAGGGGATGATGGAGGTGGGAGGACGAATGAGTTCTGGGAAATCCGCGTCATTGGGTCCATGAACCATCTGTGGGGGCATGTCCGAGGCCCTTTAGCGCTCCCGAACACACCCGTTCTTTATCTTATTTTGTTTTATTTTAATTTTATTTTTTTCTTCACCATTTTACTTCCTCTTCCTGAATAGTGTGGCACGTCCGAGGTCGTTTATTTTTTTCATTATCATTTATGAATTTATTATTATTATTATTATTATTATTATTATTATTGTTTTTATCATTAATATATTATTGTCATTGTTATTATTGTTATTATTGTAATCATTTTCATCATTATTATTATTATTGTTATCGTTATTATTGTTGTTATTATCATTAATATAATATTATTAATGTCATTGTTATTATTGTTATTATTTTAATCATCATTATCATCACCATTATTATTACCATTATCATACTTGCAACCCTTCCATGCAATAAGACCAAGTTACAACGATAAAGCATGATGGATGACAGAAGACCTTTCAGCCTGTAATGTGGTCGGATGAAAAAAAAAATAATAATGTTTTGGTATTTCTCTGTGTACTACATTTAATCGCCTCGGCAGAAACTTTTTTCTTAATTGCGCGGTTTATAAAACTGTTTCAACCTAATTCTAGGTTAAATGTACATCCTGACAGCTTGAGAACATTATTTCTCCTCCTGTTAGTATTTTGAGTGAATTTTTTTCCACTTAGATGTAATCAGGTCCCATTAAAATGACAAAAGTCTATTTCATTTCCCTAGTGAGTCTCTCTCTTTCTCTCTCTCTCTCTCTCTCTCTCTCTCTCTCTCTCTCTCTCTCTTATTTATTTATTCTATTTTTTGAGAATAAGATCAGCTGTTTTGAGAGGTTATCATATAATTCGTTTCCTACATTCGTTCTGAGTGTTGTAGCTCCCTACTGAATTCAAAGCCCGGGGTTTTCCCTTTAAATGAATAAAATTGTTTTGCGTGGGAACACATAGGCTCGAGCAATCTCAGGGTGAATACAGAGGCGGATTGTCTCCTACCAGAGCCAAAGTTCCCTGGGAATTCGAACCCACGACCTTCAGGGAGCGAACCGAGGACTCCAACATAAGGTGTTGATGATAACAATGATAATATTAACAGTAATGATATAATAACGATAATAACAGTAATGCTAATGCTAATAATAAAACTACAATAGTGATGATAATTGTAATGATAAAGGTAATAATGATAATAAGATAACATATGAAGTAATACTAGTAGTTGTAGTTCTACACAAGGGCCCAAACCAAGCTATTGTTCTCGGCAACCCTTGTTGGGCTTTGGCGCCGCCGTTGCCCGCGGGGTGGCGGCTGGCGACCCGGTGCCCCCCCACCCCCCCACCCCTCCGTCAACGTAAACAAACGCCAACCAATTATACAAGCCAGGCGAGCGTCTTGCGTATACAAAGAGGCCAACACCCAATTTGTTTTGCCTCGTTCGTGACCTGCCGTTAATGTCAAGGAGAAGTCTTCCTCCTCCTCCTCCTCCTCCTCCTCCTCCTCCTCCTCCTCCTCTTGCTCTTCCTCCTCTTCCTCCATCACCTCTTTCTCTTCCTCCTCCTCTTCCTCGTTCTCCTCCTCTTCTTCCTCCTCATCTTCCTCCTCCTCTCCTCCTCCTCATCCTCCTTTCAGGGGCACCAAAAGGGGACCGAGAACATATCCTCTCTCTCTTTTTCTCTCTCTAGTTTGTAATAAGCGTTTTGTAATACCCTCTTCCTATGATGTTTATAACTGTGTTTGTTTCATTTCTCTCTCTCTCTCTCTCTCTCTCTCTCTCTCTCTCCAACATCCATCCTTATTATGAACCGGAATATTTTCTGTAGTTAGTCATGCTTTGCATCCGTTGAGTAAACGCGCGCACACACACACACACACACACACACACACACACACACACACACACACACACACACACACACACACAGTGCGAAACATGTATAAGTATTCTTCTAGACCTTGCTACCAGAGGTTCTTACCGGAAGATGGAGGGTCCCGGTACCTTTGGCCCTGTGTTTCCGACCGCCCTCCGGGATTGAGTTCATGAAAGAGTTTTGGCGTTTGAGGCAGAAGAGTTTTGTTCCGAAGATAACGGATTTCCTCCGCAACGAGCGATAAGAAGAGAGACTTAATTTTTTAAGGGAAGTCAATCTCTTTTTGTTCTTTCTCTCACTCTCCTTCTTTCTCTCTCTCTCTCTCTTGCTTTGTAATGGCAGCATTGTCGTATCCCAGACCTCTTGTTTACATTGATTTTTTGGGATATGTATATATTTTTATGTATGTCAAAGTCTTGTCATCAAAATTGTATTAACACGACAAGGATGCATATATATATATATATATATATATATATATATATATATATATATATATATATATATATATATATATATATATATATATATGTGTGTGTGTGTGTGTGTGTGTGTGTGTGTGTGTGTGTGTGTGTCATTGAAGTTAATGGCAAGCTTATTATGACATAGCTTCTTGTCGTACTTTTCTCTTTCTTAAAGTATTCTTGCCTTCTATAGGCAGCAACTCCGGACATTGCCTAATGGACTCAGTGAATGCCCTGAAAGAGATAAGGCCTCGACTGTAAGTACATATGTACTAAGATCCCTTAGCCACTGCAGTAGCTGGAAAAACGTACACCTAGAATTAAAAAGAGCATCACAGATCCTCATTAACAACGGATTCGATTATAGGGAGATTGAAAGTGTAACCAAGAATATCATGGATATTTGGTACTAAAAATATAAATCAACAAATGAATCAGACCAACCAGCGCATAA
>NC_134818.1:23734632-23762132 GCF_046742065.1 Oratosquilla oratoria | reverse complement strand
GAGATGAAAAGAATCGCCCGGCGGTAGCTAGAATAAAATTTTAAAGTACCACCCGGCACGAAATGCTTTAAGAAATAGATGGTGAAGATAGTGAACTAGATCGTTGATTGTTGTCATGACAAAGTGATAGTGAGGTCCCGATGTCAATGTTGGCATTCCTGTTCGCAGTATTTCTCATATAAAAGCGGTGGCAGCGGTGGAGTCCTCTTGCACAGCGGCGCGCGGGACTCGAAATCGATGGAGTTCAATACTGAATATCTTTCCTTGCAAGTCTCAAAGGAACTTTGAGCCAACGTCATGAAATACGACCTCCTGACTTGCGGGAATCGCACATCTTTTGTGAAAAAATAAGACGAATGCTCTATACCGGCAGGGGAGATTCAATGGCATGAAGTGTAGCGTGCTTGACTGGTGTCCTCTGGAATCTCAGGCGGAGATGGTGGTGGTGGTAATGGTGGTTGGTGGAAGTGGTTGTTACTGTTGTTGATGGTGGTTGATAGTGGTAGTGGTTGTTAGTGGTTGTGGTTGTGGTTGTAGTGGTTGGTAGTGGTGGTTGTGGTTGTTAGTGGTGGTTGTGGCTGTTTGTGGTGGTGTTTGGTAGTGATAGTGGTAGTAGTTGGTGGTGGTTGATAGTGGTAGTTGTGGTGATTGTGGTTGTTGGTGGTGGTTGTGGTGGTGTTTGGTAGTAGTGGTTGGTAGTGGTAGTGGTTGTGGTTGGTATTAGCTGTTGATAGTGGAGGTTGTGGAGATTGGTGGTTGTGTTCCTCTTTGGTGGTTCGCTGTGTGCTTCGGTTGTATTAGTAGATCATCAGTAATAACCAGCGCCTCTATCCATGGGGACATCATCGTTACTCCTTCCCCTCAACTGAATAAAGTCGTCCAACCTTAATGTGTTATGTCACCGGGCTATTTTTCCTTCGATTGTTGGAGCAGAGTTGCAACGCGCAGCTTTCGGGAAAGTATATTTATATGCTGGAGGAAAATTATTTCCCTCCAGCATATCAAATGACATTCTATGTATTTTTTATTGAAAAAAAATTGGTTTAGTGATTTTGTGACAGGAAAAGTTCTGGAGGTGGTATCTACCGCCGATTAATTGGAGGTTGGATAAAATATCCCAGTGTGATAACCTATAGCCAAAACAAAATTTGTAAAGTGACATCGGAGCGAAGGGGTCAGTTGAGGTGGCGTCCAAAGCCCCTAACACGAGGCCCCTTCCCCCTTTCAGCTGAATAAAATCGTCTGGCGCTAACCAGAATAAAATCAGAGAAGTGTGTGACCTTAACAAAAGGATTAAACGCTTCCCTGTCGAATAGTTGGTACCAAAGAGTAGAATGAAATGGCCTGGCGATAGTCAGAATATGAGTGTAAGTGCCACTGTGGAAGGAAGGAGTTATGGTTATATATATATAATGTATATATATATATATATATATACATGTATATATGTATGTATATATATATATACTGTATATCTGAAGTGAATCGCTAGTAACAGCGAAGTTATACAAATACCTTCTCCGGCCGTCGCCCCGGGAATCGAACCGAGACTTAGCGTGATGTTAAGCCGTCACTTTACCAATTGCGCCATAGGAGGTATTACATGTATATATATGTATGTGTATATATATATATATATATATATATATATATATATATATATATATATATATATTATATGTGTGTGTGTGTGAGGATGCATGCGACTTCTCATTTAAGGTCTTTTCGTCAAAGGAATATTGGTCAAATATTAATGAAAGGAATATATATGTGTAAAGAGTATTGGTGTTAGGAATATTTGCCTTGATATTTGGTTTTATTTCATTTTTTGCGTAAACGTGTATGGTACCTTTATGTATATATTCATCAAATATGACAAAAAATATAATCTACATAAGCCCTCTTAAGGTTAATCTGTAGGGAGAATCCTACCTCGAAGCGAAACCACCAATCTCAGTCTGAGCCATCACATCAGGAATCCTCATAAGCTTGATCCGAAGGGAAGCCAACAGCCCTAAATTGTCCACTTAACACTCTGTGATCCCTATTGAGTCCAATCCAAGGGAAGCCACCATCTCTAACTTGTCCTATTAACTCTCACTTTGGCCTGGCTGGGTTAAATCATCTGCGAAGCCATTAGTCCGAACCCGGTCTTAATTCACCACAATGGCCATCAAGACAAAGTGAGATCTGTAAAAGTAATCAGGACCCACTGTTCTGTTCATTTTGGGGAAGCCATTTCACAGTATTGTGCGCGCGCGAGCACAACTTACACGCGTGTGCACACGCACACACACACACACACACACACACACACACACACACACACACACACACACACACACGTGTGCGTGTGTGTAGAAAAACCACAAAGGAAATATTAAACTAAGATTGAGAGCTTTCGTCTAATCAGGACATCATGTGTATATACATACATGCATACATACATATATATATATATATATATATATATGTATATATACACATATATATGTATGTATATATGTTTAGAAAAAATAAACGCTGGACTCGTCAATATAAGTTTATTCCTAAACTTATATCAACGAGTCCAGCTTTTACTTTCTTCTGAACAACAATGGGTCCTGGACTCCAGCTCTTCACGAATAATGCATACACACACACACACGCACACACACACACACACACACACACACACATATATATATATATATATATATATATATATGTGTGTGTGTGTGTGTATGTGCGCGCACGTGCGTGTGGGTGTATGTATGTATGTATGTATACACACCAATGATATCTAGTAATGTATTCTTGTACACCAGGAATCCAGTGAGCATTACATCTTAGTATTGGGGATGCCAGACACGACTATGTACAGTCCGTCGAATGCTGGGAAAAATGGCTAAATTCTTTGTCTCCCTATTAAGGCAGCTTGTATCTTAGCGTCGTGCATGGGTGAGGAGAAAAGCAGGAGAAAGTATGGAAATCCCATCAAGAATCTCCAATGCAGATGTATCAGCTCGACCTAATGTTCCTGTACTCGTATATATGGCTAAACCGGACACTGCTAAGAGAGCCGTCCGTATCAATCCAAGATGCAGTAGAGCAGGAGTGGGCAACCTTTATGAGTGTGGGTGCCAAAATCAGCCAAATCTTTGATACAAAAAGTTCTCGCGTGAGTAAAAGTATAGGCTTAGACAAAAATATGGGCCCACCTCCCTTCATCTCCTCAGGCCCCATGCCGCCGCCCGGCGCATCATACGGTTATCAATGGTCATACATAAGTTAGATTTTTTTTTTTTTCTATTTATCTATTCATATATTTTTGGGGCTCTGGGCTTCGCGTGCCGGATTTTCTTTTACAGTGTGGCAGGTTTTGCACACGTGCCAAAGGTTGCACACCCCTGCAGTAGAGCATATTATCTGGGAAGAGGCCTCTGGTTGCTTGCGTTTATCCCGACTTATGTCTCTGGAAACTGCGACATTGATTCTTTCCAGGGCAGACCCGTGTACCTTCTACTTATATCCCTCCAGCCACATGAAATGTGCACCAAATAACTCTGCTGGAAAACGGACTACAAAAAAAAATATTCTGGACGCTAGACACCGTTTCTTTGGTACAGTAGCTGCTGGGGTCAACCAGCCAGGCATCCTCAGGTTCCTTCAAGTTCTAAAGAATGAAGAGGTCTATTGCGAAACAAGACTTCTTCAGCCTCCAAAGAAGAAGAGGAATCCTGAAGCTGTGCAAGAGCTTCTGGACAACGAGGGCTCTCATTTTACCAACAGGAACACTAAGATTACAGATTCTCATTAATCACACTGCTGATTGTAAACATAAGTGTAACTTTGTAATGTTCATTGATTAATGTTATGGTAATATAATCTGGTATTGCTAAATGATTAATAATAATGTTAGTTTTAATCTATGATAACTTATAAAGTAATAGTTTATATTATGTTGTATCAGTTTGTATTGTAAGATAGTAAAACACGACTAGAACATTATATATTTCAGTTTATTATTCTTTAAACTAGCCGTAAGAGTGTGTTAATTAGGTAAGCTAGTGTTGGTAACTTTTTCACATTAACTTTTGTGAAGTTCGTAGAACTATGACTTATCATATTTCAAAAAACGTACCATATGTACGTAAGAAAAAAAGTAGACATAATTAGCTTTCAGATTTAGATAAAAAGTCGTTAAATAGATGTTTCTTTAACCGTTGTTCATTAGATGTATCTTTAGATAAATATTTCATGGATGAAAAATCCCTAGACAAAAGTTCGGTGTGTGCGTGTGTGTGCACGTTCGTGTGTGTGTGTGTGTACATACGTGTGTGTGTGTGTACGTGTGTGTGTGTGTGTGTATGTGTGTACGTGTGCGTGTGTGTGTGTGTCGTGGGCACGAGTCGGAGGCACACAAACACCATTGGGGTCTTCAGACAATGCGGGCCTTAAGACCAGGGCCACACCGAAAAGGGTTATTTTCAGCTTAAGGGTCATGCCCTGGCAACTGCAGGGTCACGGTCTGTCAGGATCTTGTTCATTGCGGAAGCCGGCCGCCCTTATTTTATATTTTATTTATTTTTTTATACTTTTTTATGATTTTCATTTGTTTATTATTTATTTATTTGTTTATTTTTTGCTGACGCGAGACAGAAGTATAGAGTTCTAAAATGAACGAAATGATCTAATATCAGCCAAAACAGAACTTTTTAAAGTGACATACCACTCGTCCGTTTGGTCAGTAAAGGGACTTTGGATTGGCCTGAGGCTTTCCTTAACTGAATAAAATCGCCTGGTGCATAAGACTTACAAGACGGCCGCAGTAATCTGAGGGTTAAGTAGGCGACCCTCACTGCTTTCTGATGATGCTATGAGTATCTTCACCTTTCACTATCTTATTACCGGTATTATCGTCTGTGATTGGTTGAAAGGTTCTCTGACACCTAATGAAATGCTTGGAAACTGAGGCTTTTTTTCATATTATCCAACCACAGAGCTCCACGTCACACTTGTGGGAGGGGCTGTTTTGACATTTAAAGAATGAACAACCAATCAGCTGTGTTCAAGTTATGAATAGCCAATCACAAAGCAACACATACTGGTGGGTGGGGCCGCTTTGACATTTTCAGAATGAACAGCCAATCGGCTATGTTCAAGATATTAATAGCCAATCACAAAGCAAAACGTCACGCTGATGGACGGGATCGGTTGAACATTTTAAAAATGAACAGGCTGAACTTTGTTCAAATATTAACGTTCAATTCTCAGGAATCACGAGAGAAATGTGGAGGAGAGAGGGAGGGTGCTGGGGAGGTGGGAGGTGGAGGGAATATTTGTGCGTAGGTTGGAGGAAATAACAAAGGAAGTTTGGTGTTGCGGGTGATAACCCACGCTATTTGTAAACCATATCTTGCCTATTTCCTTGTCCAATTTCAATCCATTACTGCGAGTCCCACCCTGAGGTCATCATAGGGCAGGACTCGCAGTAATGGGTTTAAATTGGACAAATTTAGACTTAAGAAGGAAATAGGCAAGGATTGGTTTACCAATTGAGTGGTCAACGAATGGAATAGACTTAGTAACCATGTACTGAGGGCTGAAACTATCGGTTGCTTTAAAAGAAGGTTAGGTAACTTTATGGATGGAGAGGATAGGTGGTAATGGACATGGAACTACCTAGTATAGACCTTATAGTCTCTTGCAATCTCCTTCTTTCTTATGTTTTAATGTTCTTATGTTTTAAAGAAGGGAGGAGAGTAAAGAGAGGAGGGGATAAAGAGAAGATAAAATGTGGAAGGGTGTATTTGGTAAACATATCAGAGGATGTGAACGTGGTGAGGAGGGAGAGGAGGAAGAAAAGAAAGAAAAGAAGTAAGTAAAGAAGAAGAATAGGGAGATGGAGAATAACAAGTGGGCGAAGAAGACGAAGAAGAAGAAAAGCAAGAAAAGAAAATGAGGAGAACAACAAGGGGGCGAAGAAGAAAAAGAATAGAGCATGAAGAAGAAGAAGAAGAAGAAAGTAAAGAAAAAGAAGAACAACAACCAGGGGACGAAGAAGGACAAAAAATTAAAGATCATAAAGAAGAAGAAGAAGAAGAGTAAGAAGAAGAAGAAGACAAGAGGAAAAAGAAGAAGCAGAAGCTGAAAGAAAGAAAGAGAGAAAAGAGAGCCGGCGGAGAAAGAGAGCCACAAAAGAGGATGCAGCTGCGGAATGAAGGGAGCATGTAACATGATGTTGAATGGTGTGTCGACTTAAGTGCCGTTGTCTATGTACAGTCTCGTGTCGGCCAAGACGGAGTAGGTGTTGTCGTCGTATATGATTATGTCGAGGACAGGGAAGTTCCCCCCCCCCCGTCCTCTCTCTCTCTCTCTCCCTCTCTCTCTCTCTCTCTCTCTCTCTCTCTCTCTCTCATATATATATATATATATATATATATATATATATATATATATATATATATATATATATATCTTTCTGTGTGTGTGTGTGTGTGTGTGTATGCACCTTTGTGAAACCTGCCAGGAGGTCGTGTTGACGACAAAGGGAGTATCAGCAAGGGTCTTCACAATATGAAATGCAATTTTCTGGAGGAGAGTGAGGGGGGCGGGTAAGCAGCTGCTGGGGCGGGGCAGTCTTCTCTCTTTTTGGTCTTTCGAGAAGCGGAGGGGAAAGCGAGACCTGAATGAAATCAACCGACAGGTGGTGCTGGGGACCAAGACATGATGCATCATTAAGTTTATTTATTTATTTTGTTTATATATTTTATATTATTTATATATTATTTTTATATTATTTTTAAATTTATTTATATATAGTTTATTTATTCATTTTGTTTATTTATATATTTTATTTTTTTTATTTTTTTTAGGAAAAGATCACCAGGTAGATCTCGTACTCTTTGACAAGTCTTTAACGAAATGTAACAAAACAAATCAAGGTTCAAGACACTGACACTTAACGTAAAATGCTAAAATTCATCTGCATTAACATCACCAGTTTGATATAGCCTCGCAATAGTGCAGGTAGTCTCTCTCTCTCTCTCTCTCTTTCTCTCTCTCTCTCTCTCTCTCTCTCTCTCTCTCTCTCTCTCTCTCTCTCTCTCTCTCTCTCTCTTTCTCTCACCGCAAGAGGTCAAAGTCAACAGCGAAATGTGCTTCCGACTGAAGCCTTGCAAGAGTATTCCGCTCTCAACCCGAAAGCTATTTTGGTCGTCTTTGCCCTCGTCACTCAGGTCACGTCCACCAGTGCACTGCTACAGTGCCACAGTGCCGCTTCGAACAGTGCCACTTGTTTGGCCCTGTTACACGCGTATCACTTCTAGTATGTAAGGGATAGTTGTTAGATCGCTTTCTTAGCTAGTGAGACGGGGACACTGGTGATTTTGAGCTTTTCCTGTGTTTTATCTTTCTAGTACTTGTTCTAGTTGTCGATTAGGGATAGTATTCAAAATACCACTAGCTATTTCATTCTAGGTGCTGAGGACCCACCCTACCTGCATTGAATATGTTTGAGTTCTTTCGACGTTTACGTCGTTAGACGTTATGTGACGTCAATTGTATCATCGTGACGTCATAAAACAAAGGTTCATTAGGTGTGACGTCATTGTTAGTTCTGTGACGTCATCTTATCTAAGAATTACGTCATAGAGCACAGCTAGTTTGATCTAGAAATGACGCTATAATACACGATTTATGTGACGCTTTAGCAAAACGTTACTGAATACCACTTAATGAAGTACAAACGTTTTATTTGGCGTCACGATGCACAAGTGACGTAATTAGATTCAGTCTTATATTGTATAGAATAATTGTCTGTAGTGATGAGACGATATAAAAAAATAAATTCCGATACAATTTCCATTACTGTTCTAGACTTCCAATTCCGATTCATAAATGTACTTTGTTCATAAAATATTTGTTTCCCAAACCAGCTGCAGGGCCTGAAAATAATCATGAATTGTAATCATTGGAGGTATCGGAATCTGAAATTTAAAACAGTATGGGCATTTGTATCGGAATCGGAAGTTTAAAACAGTATCGGGACTCGTATCGGAATCGTAATATATATATATATATATATATATATATATATATATATATATATATATATATATATATATATATATATATATATATATATATATATATATATATATATATATATATATATATATATATATATCATTCCATCGCTAGTTCCCTCACTAGAGAAGGAAATATATATTTATAAACGTTTCTGAGCGTCTTGTCGTCATGAAACCAACAGGCCCTAAGGACGCCTTCGTGTGAGCGACCATAGGGCGTCCGAAAGACGACCTTGACTCAAATACATGAGCCGTGGTGAGCCTAAGATAACAGCCGACGTAAACAAGGTCACGCCCCCGAATTGGCTTTGACCGAACGTGACCTGACACGGCCGGAGCAGGGGGCAAGGGGAGGATCGTCTCAGGTCGCACTCTTGTTGTTGTCGTCGTCATCCCAGCAGTAGTTGTTGTTGTTGTTGTTGTTGGTAGTGGTGGCACTGTTAGTGTTATTAGTGGTTGTTGTTTTTGTCTCTTCTGTTTCGTTCTGTTGTCTCTAGTGCTTACATAGATGTTGTTTTTGTTGGTGGTGGTGGTGGTGTTGCTGTTGTTAGTGATTGTACCGTTGTTAGTCTTGTCGGACCACCCAAAGAATTGTCACCCCAGAATTCGACCGTGATAATTCTTCAGGTGGGCTATCGTTGGGTGATGATTCCTAACCTAATCTAATTTATCCTAACCAAGCCTAACGTAACCTAACAACCTAACCTAATCTAACCTTACCTCATCTAACTTTACCTAACCTAACCTTACCTAACCAAACCTTATGTAACCTCATCTAATCCAACCTAACCTAAATGGGGTGACAGCTCTTCAGGTGTTTTTATTTGGGGTGATGCTTCTTCAGGTGGACGTTCTGGGGTGACAATTCTTCACGTGATCCTTCGTGTCTCTTCTTCTTTTTTTCAATTAATTAAGACTCCCCGACCTTTATTGCTGACTTGCTGTTGTTGTTGTTTGTATGACACACGCATATAGAGCCGGAGACAAGCTTGCATGCAGATAATGAAGGTGATCAGTCAGCTTTGGTCTTTAGCCACCCCCGAAGTGTACCCTCACGATCTTCCACCAAAAAAAGAATATATGTATTTATATATATATATATATATATGTATATATATATATGTATATATATATATATGTATATATATATATATATGTATATATATATTATGTATATATATATATATATATATATATATATATATATATATATATATATGTATTCGTTTTCCCTTCTCTCTTTCTCTTTCTTATTTTATTCCTTTCTTCTCTTTCCTCTTTTTCATGTCTTTGTTCTCTTTCCTCTTTTTTTCTATTTTCTTAATATCTCCATTCTCTCTTCATTTTTCATTTTTTTTTATCATCCTCTCCCTCTTCTTCCTCCTCTCTTTCATTTCCTTATCCACATTTCTCCTTTCTTATCACATTTCTTCTTATTTTCTTCTTCCCCTTTTTCTTAACTTTTTTTCCTTTTTTGCTATTCTTGTTCTTTTTTTCTCTCCTTGTTCTTTTTAGATTTCCACGTTCTCTTTCTCCTCTACCTTTTCTTTCTTATTTCTTCTTTTTCGTCTTCTTCCTCTACCTCCTCTTTATTTTCTGTTTCACCAAATATGCTGTGATGTAAGCATTGATCGGTTAATTAGCCATTATATGTGTTTTGCGCTCACGAGCAAAATATCATTTGGGAATATATAATGTACATAGGTAAAAATAACTGTAAGTACGATTACAAGTTATTTGGAAATTCGTTAACAAAAGTGGGTAGTGAAAAGGATCTCGGCGTAATTATCAGTGACGATCTCAAATCATCTAAGCAGTGTATTTCAGCCTCTGAGAAAGCAAATAAGATTCTAGGACTGATTGCGCGGACTTCTGACTTCAAAAGTCCATCACTCACTAACAAGCTATATAAATCGTTAGTTCGTCCACATTTGGAATATGCTGTTTCCGTATGGTCACCGAATCTCATTAAAGACATTGACAGATTGGAAAAAGTACAACGCTGAACCACAAAGCTGATTCCAAATATAAAAGATAAATCATACGAAAATCGACTAAAACATATGAATCTGTTTTCCCTAAAAAAAAAAAAAAAAAAAAAAACGTAGACTCACAGGGGACTTCATACTGGTCTTTCAGATTCTAAAGGGAATTGATAACATCAAAAGTGACATTTTCACACTGAATGAGAATCCGACAAGAAACAATGGTCTCACACTGTCAGGGAATAGATTTAGTTTAGAAGTGGATAGAAACAACTTCGCCAACCGTGTAGTTAATGAATGGAATAGACTTCCTGCAGAGTCAGTGCAATATACGTCAGTTCGAAGCTTTAAGAATCAATTAGATAAGCACCTAAGCAAGATGCTGTAATACTGTCATTTATTTCATATTATTTATTTCTTTTGGTATCATTTGTCTATTTGTTCATTATTATTTGCTTGATTCACATTTATTATTAGTTGTATGTGAATTTATTATTATTTACTATTTAACTGTTTGTTTATTATTTAACTACCCCTATGCATTTATTTTATTTATTATTATTTACTTTATTATAGTTTTTGCTTATTCATGTATTTATTAATTTATCTATTTATCATAATTTTTTTTCGCATCCGATCTTGATATGGAACAAAAGGTCTCCTGTCGGCATGCTCCGCCTTTGTAATCCTTTGCAATATAAGATTTGCCATGTTCAGCAACAAGTGCTATTATCTGATATTGACATATTCAGGGTAGTGTCAATAGATATATACTCAGTTATATATATATATATATATATATATATATATATATATATATATATATATATATATATATATATATATATATATATATATATGTAGCGTCTAACTGGGACACCCCTCCTCGGTCCTATATTGTCCTAAGAATAGAAGTCCTGGCTGTTGCTGACATAGTACCTGGGGAAAAATATAAATAGGAGTATGTGCAACATGTGTGTACATATGCACGTATGCATGTGTTTACACATATAGCTTGCTATTCATTATAACCTCTCATCTCTCATTTTTGCTTCCTTTTCTCATAGTGTATGCGCGTGTGTTCGTGTATGTAAGAGAAAAGGTGTATCACAGGACCGTGTGAACGATATGACTGGGTTGGATCGATCGCGCTTGTCAAGCACAGACGCCAACAGGAACGCAGATCTACGGGAAACGACTGAACAAAAAGAGAACGAGGACGCCCAGAAGGCCTTTTTCATCCGCCCTTTATCACGGTAGCAATATTGGAAACCCATTGAGTATTAAGTGATTGTGTGTGTGTGTGTGTGTGTGTGTGTGTGTCATCGCATATTCTGCATTTGCACCACGTCCTAGGAACTTAGCACCACGGTTCTATGTATACCATTAAGATCATAAGAATAGAGGGTACTGCAGGAGAACATGATACCTACACTAGGCAGTTCCATGTCCCTTAACCCCTCTCGTTCCTGTCCATGAAGTTATTTAATCGTTTCTTAAAACAACCAATTGTTTCCACGTTACTAAGTCTTTTCCATTCGTGAATCACATTGTTGATAAACCAGGTCTTGCCTATTTCCACTATTTTGTATCCATTTATTCATCTATTAATTTTTCCTTTGTAACACTTTTTACCAGTTGGTTTTTATCTATGATTTTATGTGTGTGTGTGTATATATATATATATATATATATATTTTTTTTTTTTTTTTTTTTTTTTTTTTTTTCAATTAGAAAATAAGAAAGACTGATACAGAAAGTCGACCTGATTCATTCCGCCCGCCCCGCCATTGACTTGATGGTGGTTAGTACCAGCATCCATCCGAGTAATTGCAGCCCCCACACTCCCTTCCCGAATCAACTCGGCGGGACTCGTCCTTGCCCTTTGTCGCTCGATTACCTCCCCGCCTGGAGGAGGAGGAGGAGAGCCTGAGACTCTTCCCTGTTCCTCTTTGTATTTGCTCAGGGAAGCTTAACCCTGTAGGGGGCGGGGGAGGTTAGGTTGGTGCGCTTAAATCTACGCCTCAATTACCCGCAGAGAGTCTATGGGGGGTACTCACTGCATAAGGGTTACGTCAATAACTCAAAGCGTTTCAGTAACACCCCCTACGGACCAGAATCACGCAGTACTCTTTTATGACAAGAGACTCATCTCTTCGCTTCTGCTGTCTCTCCTACCCCTCCGCCTCTTCGGCGCGATATTGTACTCAAGGACAGAAGCGCTGGTTACTTCCAACAGAATACAACTACTGATATTACCGAGGGGTTATTGAAATGGGTTTTTGAGGGCGTTCGAAGAAACATTTAGAATATATATATATATATATATATATATATATATATATATATATATATATATATATTATACATATATATATATGTATATATATGACATTTGGAAATAAACTCTCCTACTGGGATTCGAACGGTTTTCGTCTTATATAAAGCTCAGTCAAGGGTTCGAATCTCAGTAGGTGAATTAATTTCCACACACACACACACACACACACACACACACACACACACACACACACACACACACACACACACACACACATATATATATATATATATATATATATATGTATATATATAATGTGTGTGTTTGTGTATGTGTAAATGTGCGTTTGTGTGTGTGTAATAAAAGAAGATATGAAGGAGGTTATCAGATGAGCTTTGAGTTGGATCCAAAATAAAACTGAATGAAATAAGATATTATAAAACAAAATTAGATAGAATAAAATAAAATAGAAAATAAGAACCACACAGAGAGAGTACATCCATAAACGAATGAATTCGTCTGGTTACCGTCGTATGAAAAATTAGATCATTGTATTTCTTGGTCAAATGTTCGATCGAGAGGAGCGGTTGGTTTGAGTATTGGGTATTTTTGCAGTTAATAAGTGGCTCAAGGTACGTTTGCCTCAGTGTGATTATTGCTCAACGATGATCGTTCATGGCCCAACGATGATCGTCGAACGATTTTCTAGAGCAATAATTCTTTATTTTTGAATGGGACTGTTTTGCTCCGAGCTAAAACGCCTTTACTTAAATATGACGCCAGGAGATATGATACGCGTCATCCGCTATTACCTGTGGTAGGATAATAATAATAATAATAATAATCATAATCATAATCATAACAACAATAATGATAATAATAATAATGATAATACAGTCGCACTGAGCAAAACGAACCTTTATAGTAGTGGGGATTTTAGAGAATAGAGGGGGGAAGGAGGGTGCTGGGGAGTGGTAGATGATTAGAGAGGATGAGAGAGAGTAGGGGAAAGGAGGGTTAAAGAGCTATGAAAACGAGAAGTAGGAATAAGAGAGGGTTAGAAAGAGAAAAGAACGAAAGGATGAGAGGAAGAGAGAGGAAAACACAAAGAAAGAGAGAGAAAGAGGTGGGAAGAGAGATAGGAAAAGAGAGAGAAACACTAAGAGAAAGAGAGCGAGGGTGAAAGCGATAAAGAGAATAGGAGAATTAAGTAGAAAAGAAGAAAACGGAATCCTCAAAGAAAACGTGTGTGACCCGAGGTGCACAGACTAATCTTGCACTACAACTCTGCGCCTAACGTGAACGTACATCAAAAGAATTTTCCTAAGACATTTCATCGACTTTCTTTTCACACACACGCGCGCACACATACGCACACACACACACACACACACACACACACACACACACACACACACACACACACACCATGGATTTTAGTGTTATCAGTGTCAGTGAATCCAATGCATTTGTCAAAATTATAGTAATCACAAACATCGCCATTACATTTTCTTCTTCCTCTTTTTTGTTCATTTTCTTTTTCATCTTCTTGTTCTTTTTTCTTCTTCCTCTTTTTCTTCTTCCCCTTTTTTATGTTCTTTATATTCGTTCTTATTTTCCTTCTTTATCTGTTTTTCTCCCTCGTCTTTATCGTCATCACTGTCGACTTCATTACGGTTTCGATGAGAGAGAGAGAGAGAATATGTTCCAGAAGCAATTACATACTTGAAGGTCCCCCCCCTTCCCCCCTTCGGGAGAATATATGTACTCAGTGGCATTTTGAGTGCCACATTGCGTGTCACTCTGTCTTTGTTAGGCATCGATCTCGCCTCCTAAGTTCCAAGGATGTCTTAATCATTCCCCTCAACGGCCACAGGTGACTTCCACTTGCCTCGGCTATCTTAACACACTAGCCCAAGGTGGCGGCTTCGGCCGCAGCTGAATAACAAGTATGGTGAGCCTTACAAGAGTGGAAGGTCTTTGTAGGTAGGGTCAGTTTGTGTGTTTTTGGGGCCTAAGGATTTTATTCAGATTCATGGCTGGCCCTCCGGCGTAGGGAACCAAATTTCTCAAACGGGAATACGCTAGACAGCAGCTGAAATCATGCTAGATTGGGCAAAAATGATTCTAAATCTTTTGTTCCGCGTAATACGTTGGGTGTCTTTTTTTGTTATCAATATGATTTCATTTCTGGGCAAAAAATATGTTAAATTTACCATAACTGCTAAGTCTGATCCCCCTGCCCCATGCCCCGGCCGATTAAGATCGCTGGCGTAATCCAGAGCAAACACTATAAAGTGTGTCACTCTGGAAGGGTTAATTGTATGGTAATTGTTTAACTCTCCTCACATCGGTATAATTATTGCCAGCAGTGAGATAAGGGATCCTGATACACCCACGCCCACACACAATCTCTCTCTCTCTCTCTCTCTCTCTCTCTCTCTATATATATATATATATATATATATATATATATATATATATATCTATATATATGTATGTATGTATGTATGTATGTATATATATGTATGTATAAGCCGAGGGTCCTTGTAAAGGAGGTAGGCAGTTCAAGGCAGGCAGCCACTCCTATCACCCATTGTTTCCCACTCATCTTAGCTCATAATGGATGAAGGGTCATCTCTGTCTCCTGCCAAGAGCCCATATCAGAAGCAATATATATATATATATATATATATATATATGTGTGTGTGTGTGCGTGTGTGTGTGTGTGTGTGTGTGTGTGTGTGTGTGTGTGTGTGTGATGGAATGGAGTAAAATCGCAATATGTGCAAAGTAATATCCTTATAATTGATGGTGAAAACCTTGAATTTTGATCATGTTATACCAGATAAAGAAAGTATCTCAGCTGAAGAACATTATTAGATATATAAACATAATGTTAGGTTCTATATAACTGAGAGCACATGTTGACTGGTCTGAACTCAAATTACGAGTGTGAAATTAGGCAAAAATGTTAAAAAAAAAAAATAAGTTTCTCCGTAATCAACGGATGCATCACCACCCTCCTTCGGGACCTTGAGAAACGCAGAATGGAATCGTCGGGAATCTTCAAGTTTTCAGCAGATCCAAGGTTGCTGAGGTCTCACTTAGGAAACTCTTTGCCGCCATCCACCTCCAATTACCCCACACACACACACACACCTAAAAAAAAAAAAAAAAAAAAAAAGTTTAGGTCCTCCACGGCCCCCAAGACGAGAACCCACTGACCTAGACAGAGCGCCACAGCAGAAAGGGAACAAAGTGATGGAAAGGAAAACCCTATTGTGCTACGGCCGGAGCCGCCTCGATATTTCAGTGGCCCTTGTCTTGGCCGGAAATGGGCACAGTGGCGGCCCAGATGACGTCATAAAGCGATTCGGCAATTGCGGCGCAGCTCTTTATCTCGGTCCAGACCCAAGTGGTCGACATAAAGTGGCGCGTGGCATCGTTCCAACGCGTTATTGGGGAGGAAATCCACGCGCCCATGGGATATATATATATATATATATATATATATATATATATATATATATATAATATATATATATATATGTGTGTGTGTGTGTGTGTGTGTGTGTGTGTGTGTGTGTGTGTGTGTGTGTGTGTATATACATACATATAATGTGTATATGTATGTGTGCATAAAGTGCACACATACGCATGCACACACATGCCTTACTACACGCACACACAAATACCCTAGCACACACTCAAACACACGCACCAGTGGATATAAGCACATGTACAAAGAGAAGTGTACACATACCCCCGCGCACACACGCGCGTGCATCACTATTGTCATCACTGTGCATTCGTTGAATGCAGCACCGCCATGACAAGCACGGTCGAGTCCGTGCCTTTGTGCCAGAGCGCATTGCTCTCCCATAGAGAGTGGATGTTGTTTCCAGTGAAACCATACCATCATGTAAATGTATGTAAGAGAAAGAGAAGTATGTGTGTGTGTGTGTGTGTGTGTGTGTGTGTGTGCACGTGTGTGTGGGGGGAGTTGCTCGTGTGTATTTACCTAATCTTATTATACAGGAAAGGAGCAACGCTCGTAGGGTCCCGTCTCCTATTCTCTAATTTTCTGACATACCTAGACTCAAATTCATGCGTGTGTGTGTGTGTGTGTGTGTGTTTCTAGGAAGGACGTTTTAGAACCTGGAATGGAGCATTTATCCTCAGGAAACTTGCCCGTGCCTCCTGGACTTTACTTTGGGCACCGTATGATCATCATGTGTCCCTAACCTCCCGTACCGCACTGTATAGCTTTCATTGTGGCAAACGCCAGACAATTGGATTCAGGCAGACGTGGTCCCGGGTAGCCTGAAGCCTCTATCAGCCCGGGGGTCGATAGTCTGGAATGGAAAAAAAAATAATATATATATATTTTTATTAGTCTGGGTTCAAGTCCTGCAGTCATAGGACGAGAGTATTTTTGCAACTAAACCAGGAAATCTTGTATGGAAAATATTTCTGGTATTAGACGATGATATCTGCATGATGTACTTCGTGTGTGTGTGTGTGTACGTGTGCGCATGCGTGTAAACATATGCGCTCACGCTCACGCATGGGCGTGCACGAACGTCGTGTTTATTCACATATTTGCACCCTGACGTCTGCAAGAATTTTTGTGGTGATGTTGCTGCAGAGTAGCATGAGGCAGCAGATCATAAAAGTCACATTCACATGAATTTTATGGGTTTTTATTTTCACCAAAAAGTCTTCCCTTATCATGTTTATGGCACACGGTGACGCCGCGCCGTGCAGCTGTTCAAAACGAACAGAAATGAACACTTGCAAACACACCAAAGGTTGATCTTGTCTCTATTCTTATCGTGAACTCCTTCATTGTGGTAACATTTTATTTATTTTTATTTATTTATCTATTTATTTTTGCTAATGTCAGCCGATTTTATTCAGTTAAAGGACGGGCATAGGGCAAATTGGGGTCTCTCTTCATTCGTTAGTAATTTCATGAAATCCTATACTTAAACTTCTTGGTCAACTTTGATCCCCTTCTCTCTTCTTTCCCCCTACGTTGTGAACCTCAACGTCGCTGTTCCCTTTGCGTATAACAAAGTACTTTTAGATTTGCAGCCCATCTCTTGATAACGAAATGGATAGACCTTGTTCACTTCTGTATACTACAGTCCATTGCTGTAACCTCTTCTGGACCTCTCGTGCCTTCAGCTGCATGGAATTCCATTCCTTTTAACCAGAAGAAGATCAATAGAGGGCGCTGTCGTGTGCCAGGAGGGTCAACGCCCTTGAAGTCCAACGCGTGACATCACAGACACGGCTAAACCACGCGACGAATCTCTTTATCCAGCGTTACTAACTCATAAACTGTCGTATTTATTTCTATAGTTATTTATTTATTTCATATATTGTTATTATTTATTTATTTATTTAGTTGCCTCTGATGATTTACTTCAATCTCGTGGCATAGCAAAGGAGTTGTAGTCTAGGGTGACCCACCCCTTCCTGAACGGGCAATACCCCCGAATTATTTTGATTGTCGGCAGGCGGTTTTATTATATTCGTTTCCATGACAGCCATAACCCCCCCCCCTCTTCTCCCGTCGGTATCGAAGTGAGTGAGCGTGATTGACAGTTCTGTTTTCGGATTTGTATGGATGAATATAAAAGGATGATATTGCAGTGGTTAATGAAGTGTTTTTACGGCTAACCACGATTTCTTGCTCTGAACGTAAGAAAATTGTAATAATAACAATGATAATAGTAATAATAATGATAATATAGTATAATGATATATGTAATGATAACAATATAATGGTAATTATGATAATATACATATAATGAAAGTACTATAACTAATGATAATAATATTATCTATGATAATAATAATAACAATGTTAATAATAATGGTAATGATAATAAGAATAGTAATAACAATAATGAGAATAGTAATAATAATGGTAATGATAATGAGAATAGTAATAATAATGATTATGATGATTCTACTAATGATGATAATGATAATGAAATATAACATAAATAAACAAGTTAAAGAATTATTATGACAATATGTTAGCAAATCTTTTCATACCCCACAAAAGAGACTGTATGGGGCCATAAATATTGATTTGCATGAATGTATCATTCAGGGAACAATTGATCATAAGTTCATAGATCTTCAAGTAACTCACAATGGCTTAATGATGCATCACATTTGTGGCCAAATGTGAACACAATTACGAGAATATGTTGGTTGACGATACATCCAAGAATGCCATCTGGTTGTTGACTTTCCCCTTGGTGTGTGTGTGTGGGTTACCACTAATGTTTATCTTCACAGTTGTGAATAGAGTCTTAAGGTTTCGAAGTATAATGGGGCGACCCACCTAGTCCACAGTGGGTTTACCAGTGAAGGTTGACAACATGGACTCATTGTTGCCAGGGCGTATCCATCCCCCCAGCCCAAAGGCAATTATATATACAGCATTACTGTAAATATACTGTATATATATGATTCTCTAGATGGTCAGTAGGTCGCCTCTCTCTCTCTTCTTTGTTCCAAAGTAGGTAACTCCAATTTAGCCAGTCTCTCTTCGTATGACAAGTTTGTAAATGTTGGAGCCTTTTTTTTTTTTTTTTTTTTTTTTTTTTTTTTTTTTTTTAACTCTCTGGATTCTTTCAATTTTCTTGATATTCTTTTTGGTAGTGGGTGACCGTAATGTCGCCGCATATTCCAGTCGAGGCCTTATTAGCGTGACTAATATTTTTTTTAATAATTTCTTCGTCCAAAAAGGTAAATGCCACTTTTAATGATCTTAGCAAGTTATAGGATTCTCCGACAATTTTGTTTATTTGTTTATCAGAGGACAAGTCGTTTGAGATGATTACTCCCAAATCTTTTTGACATCTCACTTTCTTTACCTCCTTAGGTCCAATTTTGTATTGTCCTGATATTCTAGTTTTACTTTTTCCGAACTCCATTATGCTACACTTCTTAATGTTGAAGTCCACTTCCCATTTCTGACTCCATTTCCAAACCTTGTTCAAGTCTCCCTATAGTGATTCGCAATCCGTTTCGGTTTTTACTTTCCTCAACAATTTAGCATCGTCTGCAAAGAAGCTCATGTAACATTCCACATCATCATCCATGACATTCACATAAATAGCGAACATTATTGGAGCCAATACTGATCCTTGCGGAACTCCACTAATCACCTCCTTCCAACCTGAATATTTTCTACCATTCAGGAAGTCCTCCATCCAGTTTAGTAGGTTGCCTTGTATCCCTATGTTTTCCAATTAAAAAAAAAATTATGTGGTACCTTGTCGAAGGCTTTTTGTAAGTCCAAGAAAGCACAATTAGCCCATCCATCCCTTTCTTGTATTATATCTATTAGTCTTGAGTAAAAACAGATTAAATTTGTGGTACATGATCTTCCCTGTCTGAACCCAAATTGTCTTGGGTTTATTATATAATTTTCTTCCAGGTGTTTTACCCATCTCTTCCTGACAATTTTCTCACAAATTTTGGCTACAGTGCTTGTTAGTGAGACCTGTCTGTAATTAGTTGGTTCTTCCTTGTTTCCTCCCTTATATATTGGTACAATGATGGCATTTTTCCATTCTTTTGGTAATTTTCCTTGAAATGAGCAACTTATTTTGTCCATTAGTTCTTTGCATTCTTTTAGTATCCAGTTTGCAATTCCGTTCGGGCCGTGCGATTTCCAGGTTTGTCAATTGCTCCATTATTTCTTTTTGTGATATTATTTCGCTCATGGGGTGAGATCGCACTTCGCTGTATGTGTGTGTGTGTATACATACATACACACACACACACACACACACACACACACACACACATATACATATATATATATATATATATATATATATATATATATATATATGTTTGATTGAATACGACAGCATTCTGGAAGTTGTTGATTTTCTTTCTTGTGTTCTCTATTTTTCTAATTATGTTCTTACCTTGGATAGGGTGGGCATAAACCAATTCCTTATAATTCTCCATTTTATTACACGACGTTTCGTCTCTAAAAAGACATCTTCTGGTATTTCTGTTTTTAAAGATACAATAAATATTTATGATACTACAAGTTTGAATTACATTAATGGTTGGACATATACAAGATTATATTTTGAAATTAAACCTTAGAATTACAGTTAAGTTTAACATATTAAAATTATATTTAAATTCAACAAAACAAAAATAATAACTACTACATGCGTTATAGGTTTAAATGGCTGGTGGCTACATCTTGACCCTGGGTGACCTTCGCTTAGGAAGGTGTGAGGTGATTAGCGGATTACCCGTGGCCTCTGGTCTTTTAAATGATCTCATGACCTGATGAGGAGAGGGGTTGTGTGGAGGGGGAGGAGGAGGAGGTTGAGGAGGGAGAGGTGAAGGGGGGGTGGAGTTGGGTTGTGCTGAGGGGGAGGGGGCAAATGATTGCATCTTATGACTGTACAGAGGTATATTGGATATTAGGTCGCATTGCAGATTGTTAAATTTAAAATATAATTTTAATATGTTAAACTTAACTGTAATTCTAAGGTTTAATTTCAAAATATAATCTTGTATATGTCCAACCATTAATGTAATTCAAACTTGTAGTATCATAAATATTTATTGTATCTTTAAAAACAGAAATACCAGAAGATGTCTTTTTAGAGACGAAACGTCGTGTAATAAAATGGAGAATTATAAGGAATTGGTTTATGCCCACCCTATCCAAGGGAAGAACATGATTAGAAAAATAGAGAACACAAGAAAGAAAATCAACAACTTCCAGAATGCTGTCGTATTCAATCAAACATGTTTAAAAGAGAACCTGCTCCCAAAATACACTAAAATATATATATATATATATATATATATATATATATATATACACACACACACACACACACACACACACACACACACACACACACACACACACACACACACACACACACACACACACACGTGCACACACAAATGCACCGTCCCCTTCCCAAGGAAATTGGTAACGGATTTTAGCGTCAGTTAACCTTTCATAACTAGGGCGAGGATCGATCTTGGGACTGCGTCGTCGTTAAATCCTCACACCAACAATAACACCAGCAAATCGTGTGTGTGTGTGTGTGTGTTTTCGTAATTGTTATACTCGTATACAGAAAAGCAACTACGCTCGGTATGTCCCGTCTCTCTCCCAAGCTATAATATTTAGTTTGACATTATCTTATGTTCTTAGCGTAATCTAGTGGCGGCTGTCTCTAAACGGAAAATCGTTAATATTGTTATATGTATTCTGATTTCCAATTCATTGTGAAAATTATTTTACACGTTTATTGTAGATGCCAACCAGACTATTTTATTCATAAGATCTAATCCGATTAATTTCCTGTGTTGTAAAAGTTTATTCGTTTATTCTAGATGCTACCAGGTAATATTATTTAGCAGCAAAAATGTTGGATAAAAAAAAAATGTATATAACCAATGAAATAAGACGTATCCCAAACATTTAAAGTCACCCCTGAACTCTTAGTTTTCTTTTGTGCCGACCATGAAAGAAAATAATTTTTGCCTCTTACAGTCTCCGTCATTGCTTAGGTCGGAGGCCAACGGATATTACTTTTTGCGATACAAAGACAAGGAAGAGCATAACAACAAGAGACCTTTTGGTCCATAACTAGGTCGGAAGCTCAACTTATTTTCTGTCTGTAGCCAGATAGCTTCACTTAACAAAGAAACTCGCACACACTTGACGAGTCAACCAAAGATGCATTACATTCTGTAATAATAAAAAATATATATAAAATAATAATAAGTTTATTTGGCAAAAAATCAATATACATGAAGTGCTGATAATGACAAGAATACATAGTTCGAAATAATAATTGCAATTCCCGAGGATAACACAGTAACCTTCAGAGGCCCTTTCACACAAAGTTGAATAAAATCGCCTGGCGGCAATCGAATACGACGTATGAGAGAATCATCTCCCCACCCCTCGTTTTCAGAACTCATCAACGTCCTTTCCTCCATGTAAAGGTGCAGCCCTGAGGGGCTGACACTCGATCTCGGTCAATATCAACTGTACTTCCTCCAACTTGTCACATTAGATGAAATCGCCGAACTGCACCTAGAAGCATTAGAAGAATCGAATATGAGCGCCACAGTGTTAATGGATTTTTTATTTACAAAATCATATATATATATATGTATGTATGTATGTATGTATATATTGTAAAACAATTGATGTGTGGATAAATGTACTGAATATACTCTGTGTGTGTGAGACAGCGTGTGTGTGTGTGTATATATATATAGACATAGTGTGTGTGTATATATATATATACATATATTATATATATATATATATATATATATGTGTGTGTGTGTGTGTGTGTGTGTGTGTGTGTGTGTGTGTGTGTGTGTTTTTTGTTTGTGTGTGTGTCAACTGGATTTGTGTTTTGACTTGTCCATCTCCCTACACGAGGGTAAGAGTTTATGATATTTATATATATATATATATATATATATATATATATATACATACATACATACATATATATATCATATATATGTATATATATGCATATATATATATATATATACATATACATATATATGTAACATATATATGTATATATATGCATATATAAACATATATACATATATATATATATATACATATGTATATATATACATATATATATATATATATATATAACATATATATATATAAAATATATATATATATATATAACATATATATATATATACATAAATCATAAACTCATACACCCATATAAGGGGGATGGTCGAGTCAAAACACACACCCAGTAGATACCCATTCAAACTCATTTGAATTCATTGATACCCCCTCCCATCCCTGTCCCCGTGTCACACTTGCACATTGCAAAGGGAAAATTCATTAGCTTTGTCAAATTCTACACCGGTGGCAGAACTTTTGTTTGTGAGTGTACAGTCGTGTCCAAATGTCTTGCTACACATACATGTTTATAGTGTGTAATTCGTAAGAATATAAAAATTGAGGAGACTGATAGAGGCCATAAGGCCTACTCTAGGCAGTTCCATGTCCCTTACCACCTGCCATTCCTAGCCATAAAGTTATCTGATATTCTCTTAAACTGCCAATTGTTTCAGGGTTTTTTTGTTTGTTTTTTATGTGTGTGTGTGTCATTCCATTCTTGAAAATATCTAAGAACGAAAAGCTCGGAACCTACATATTTTATTGTGGAAATGCACAAGTTACTCAGTAGTAATTCTTTTCCTTTTGTGATTTTGGGTTATTATGTGATTATATGTAATGGTTGTTCTGAATGTGTACGTCCTGTTATGAAACAACGTTTAGAATATAGCACTCTTCTTCTTATTTTCGTTCTCGTTTTTGTTCATCTTCTTGTTCTTTTCTTTCGCTTCTTCCTTTTCCTCTTCCCTTCCTCCTCATCATATTTCTTCTCCTCCTCCTCCTCCTCCTCCTCCTTCTTCTTCTTCTTCATCTCCACCTCTTTCTCCTCCTCTTACTCCTCCTCTTCCTACCCCATCCTCTCCATAGCCTTCTTCTTCTTCTACTTCTTCTTTTCCTCCTTTTTCTTTTCTATTCCTTCTTCCTCCTTTTTCTCTCTCAGTATGCCTTTACGAAGCCTGTCTCTATAACAGTTACATAACACAGTTGGTCACAAAAGTACGAACTGGAAAATGTTTGAAATAATCAAAAACTATTTTTTTTTTCTCGAAAGGTGAAAAAAACACCCTTTTGCGACCGTGGAGATGAATAAAATCGCCTGGAGACATCCAGAAGAAAGTGAAAACGTGTTGTTCCTCCGTACGGACAAAAGAATCTTAGAGATCTCGCTCCCGGTAATTGTAGGGGGAGTTCTCATCCGAATAAAATCAACTGGCGGCAGCTAGAATAAGTACTAAAGTTGGAGGATCTATATGAGGATTTACAGAACACAGTAGCATGCATGACAATAAAAATTTCACCCTTATTGCCAACTTCACTTAAATAAATTGTCACGCGAGGGACTCGTAGACGGAAAGGACGAAACAACATGTAAAAGTATAGAATTGTCGCCCTTAACAACGGAGAAATAATGGAGAATAAAATAAGCCTGCTTCAATTAGATGCAAATAAAGACTGTGATAATTGACAAAAGTATGAGACTTTCGCTCTTACGAACACGTTCATACGACGCCACGTGCTTCTATAGTAACTATACGTGGCGTCTTCGTCTCCGGAACACGTAAGAACTTAGTCAGGTGTTAGGAGACGAGACTTTCGCACTTAATGACATACGGAACAAAAGCCACACACATACACACACACACGCACGCACGGACGCATTCACGCACACATGTGGATCTCTACCTCTGTGCAGTGTTGCATTGTCTAGATTCTGTGGTGGAGAGCGGCAGACGAATTTATTGATCAGAGGGTTGGCCCACGGCCTCGCTGGGGTCTCGGTTTATCGAGAACCTCTTCAGACTAGGGTCCTTCCCACCCTTCAGCTGAATAGAATTATCTTTAGTTGGTCCCAACTGAAAAAATATGAAAAGTGTTTCCGTATTGAAGGTAAGTGATAACAGTAACCTGACCAATCACATCTTCCCTGCGGGTCGCCCACAACGAGCTACTGTCGTGCACACACACACACACACACACACACACACACACACACACACACACACACACACACACACACACACACATACACACACACATACACACACACACACACACACACACACACACACACACATACACACACACAGACACACAAGGGGATAGATTACATTGGCAGGGGAGATCTCATGATTAAGGATAAAAGGGCTTCAAGAGGTTATGAGAAGAAATTACGAATCACTGTATGTCTAAAGGATGTGAAGAAATACAGTTTTGCATATGGATACATAAATATTTGGAATAGCTTGGAAGGTGATATAGCCCAAAGCTAAAACAAAACATGAATTCAAATCTAGATATAGTTAATAAAGGATATAGATTAAGTAGGAACTGTACACGAATTTGAGGCTACGTGTGATAAATTGGAGAATAGGAGATGTGACCCAACGAACGTTGTTCGTTTCCAGTACACTACGATTTGGTAAATACATATACAGAGAGAGAGAGAGAGGGTGAGGGTGGGTGGGGGGATGTGATTAGTGGCCCCCGTGTTGTGGCTGTTCGAGAGTAGATGGCGCGCAAGTGTGCGTCACATGTCATATGTCGTGTCACCAGTATGCCGTGCGTGTGCGTGTGCTTTGTCTGTGTGCGTGTGTGTGTGTGTGTGTGTGTGTGTGTGTAGCCAGCGCAGTGGTGGGCATGGATTTTGGAAACTGGATATGCAATGAGTTACATTGATAATTGTACACTGAGACAGGAGACCTCTCGATACATAATGAGGTCGGGTGCAGCGAATACATAGAGGAATGAAGAAATAAATCGAGAAATAAATACATTAGTGAAATACAAATAAATGAAATTGAAACTATATGTATAAGAAATAAGCGAAAATGAACATGATAAACAAAATAGAAAAAAAAAGTTAAATTGAAATAGAGAAGGCAGATCCCAGGTTTTATTCTTAGAAAGAATATTAGTGGTCTCCATATGTTTATATGATTGAAGCACATAGAGAGACAGTCTTGACACTCAGTCCCGTTGGGATGACCTGGGACAACATGGGCCTTCGATCAGTCGCGTAAACTTATTAAGATTAAAAATAAACAAATGTACGAACAGAATAGAATGAATATCAAAAACCCCGATAATTTTTCAGCTCCCTTACTGCCATCTTTGTGCCGCGCACTTGGCCTACGTTAGCAATCCTACAGACCGCACACGTACAGTTTACTACTTAACTACGAAGTCTATCTGATCACTTAAGCGCGTCAGGCTCTCTGTGTATGTATACGTGTGTGTGTGTGTGCGTGTGCGTGTGGGTCTCTCTACTCCGGATGCAGAGGAGCACGTCATGGGAACCACACACTCAGCGTGGACCCGTCACACCACGCGAGGTGTACCGATGTACCAGTGTACCCTTGTACACCGGCACGGGACCTCCCGAGGCTGTGTACCGTGGGAAGCGCCCCCAGTGTGGCATAGGTACTGTCTAGTCTGTGCCCCCTTATGTTCCTCGTGCCAGTTTGAGGCGTTGTAAGGATGCACTGCATATACGTGTAGGCTTGTGCTGAAGTAATTATGTTTTTCTAATTGTAGTAGACAAGAAACGAGGTACGCTTGTGTTGTTCTGCCTGTGTGTGTGTGTGTGTGTGTATGTGTGTTTATTTACCTAGTTGTATCTTACGGGAAAGGGAGCTACGCTCGTGGTGTCCTTTCTCAGTATCTCGCTGTGTCTAAATTGCTCTTAAATTCGTGTATGGTTTTTGCACACACTATTGTTTCGTCTAGTTTGTTCCATACATCCACCACTCTGTGGGGAAAGCTGTTCTTTTTCAGGTCTCTTCTGTAACTCTCTTTTTTGGGTTTCCTTCCATGTCCTCTTGTATTTCTCTTATCCCAATTTAGTAAGTCTTCTCTATCAAGGATTTTCATACCTCTCATGATTCTGTAGATAGTCAACACGTGACCTCTTTCTCTTCTTTGTTCCAGAGTCGGTAATTCTAGTTTTGACAATCTCTCTTCGTATGACAAATTTTGAAAGTGTTGGGGCAATCTTTGTAGTTGCTCTTTGGGTTTTCTCAATTTTCCCTATAGTCTTTTTGGTACTGGGTGACCATAGTGTTGGTGCGTACTCCAAGTTAGGCCTAATCAGTGTGACTAGTATTTTCTTTGCCATTTCTTCGTCCAAGTAAGTAAAGGCCATTTTTATTTATCTAACAAGTTGTAGGTTTCTCCGACAATTTTGTTTATCTGTTTATCAGGGGACATGTCCTTTGTGATGATTACTCCCAGGTCTTTTTCGGATTCCACTTTCTTTACTTAACTTGCACCAATTTTACATTGTCCTGATTTTTTTCCAAATTCCATTATGCTACATTTCTTAATGTTGAACTCCACTTCCCGCTTCTGACTCCATTCCCAAACCCTGTTCAGATCTGCAACGACTCACAATCCGTTTCAGTACTCATTTTCTTCAACAGTTTTGTGTCATCTGCAAAGAAGCTCATGTAACATTCCACACCCTC
>NC_134818.1:23722132-23729632 GCF_046742065.1 Oratosquilla oratoria | reverse complement strand
TTAGTGTTGAGGGCTCTGTGCCTTCCCCTGTGTTTGTGTCCATCCATCATCCAAATAATTTGTATCTTTCTTCATCCAGTTCTTTCTTAAAGTCGTGTATAGTTTTAGCACTCACTGTTTTCTCTTTCAATTTATTCCATGTATCTATCACTCTATGTGGAAAGCTATTCTTTTTCAGATCTCTTCTGTAACTGTCCTTCTTAAGTTTCTTCTTGTGTCCCCTTGTATTTCTACTGCTCCATATAAGTAGATCATCCCTGTCAAGGATTTCCATCCCTTTCATAATTCTATAAATGGATATCAAATCGCCTCTTTCTCTTCTTTGTTCCAGAGTTAATAAGTTTAGTTTGTCCAATCTTTGTTCATATGTCAGCATACTGAGTGTCGGTGCCATCTTTGTTAGTGCTCTCTGAATTCTTTCTAGTTTCTTTATTTTATTTATTTATTATTATTATTATTATTATTATTGTTATTATTTTGTACTGGGTGTCCATAGTGCCGCTGCATACTCTAATTTTGGTCTTATCACTGTAACCGTGTAGTTAATGAATGGAATAAACTTCCTGCACAGGTAGTGCAATGTAGTTCAGTTCGAAGCTTTAAGAATCATTTAGATAAATACCTAAGTAAGATGCTGTAATTATTATAATTTATGTTATATTATTTGTTTTTGTTTTGTTATAATTTGTCTGTCTGATTTTCATTTATTATTAGTTATATGTCAATTTATTATCATTTACTATTTACCTGTTTGTTTGTTATTCAACTATACCAATGCATTTATTTATGTATTTTAATTGTTATTTACATTGTTATAGTTTTAATTTATTATTAATACGATTTTTTTTTTTTTTTTTTTTTATTTTTTTTTTTTTTTTTTTTTTTTTTTTTTTTTTTTTTGCATCCGACCTAGATATGGATCAAAAGGTCTCCTGTCGGCATGCTTTGCCTTTGTAATCCTTTGTAATCTCCTCGTCCATGTAGTCTAAGGCCACTTTCATTGATCTTATTAAGTTGTAGGTTTCTCTAACCATTTTGTTTACATGTTTGTCTGGTGTCATGTCATTTGAAATGATCACTCCCAGGTCTCTTTCTTAATTCACTTTTGTAACTTCTTTTGTTTTGTTTGTGCGTGTGTGTGTGTGTGTGTGTGTGTGCGCGCGCGCGCGTGCACGCATACACACAATGTAACTGTAGAGGAAATGAGCGCGCGCGTGCGTGCTTGTGATAAAAATCTTGGGATTTCAGTTAAACAACGCCGACAAGAAAGCTACCAATACCTCAACACCCAAATCGTTGCGGAGTTTTTTATTTTGCTGTTTATTTGAGGCTAAACCATTTTCGTAATTCTACTGTCAGATACGACATGACATTCTCTTGCATTCTTGTTGAATGAATTGCTCTTACTAGGAGCTCATAGAGACCTCTGGAGTGGCTAAGGGCCCTTGTAGTTGTTAGCGATCTTTAACGGTCCTGACTCTCAGTAGCGGTCCCCAGTGTCCCTCGGCTCTCACACGCTCTACCTCATCTCTCCGCCAAGCCGGGACGAAGCATGGTAGCATCCAAGATTTCCCAATAAATAATAATGAAACATATACAAATGACTTGAATAATTTAAGCATATGTGTTTTAAATTGATTTATTTATTGCTTCCTTCTGGGTAAGAATCATGTGCGTGCTGGTGAGAAAATATTCTCGGCTCGAACTCACCGGGCACGAGGTAATAGTGTGCTTCCTGCCGAACCGCCTTCACTTCTCCCGCCACTTCTCACTCATCTTTCCCATCCTCTGTCAGTTGGTCTCAACATCCTATAATCCTGTGCATGTGGCCACTAAACACGTCAACACACTCGCCGTTTCTTTGTGGAGTTTTATCTCTGTGTAATTGCTGCATGAAAGGACCCAGAAGTTTGTTGTGGTCAAACGCGTCTTGTATAGTATTTGCCAAGCCGAAAGCATGACCCTCCCCCCTTTAAGGGAAAGTTGCCAGTTACTATTAAATTTTATTCAATCGTACGTATGTTGATTTTTCCTTTCTCGTATCCCTGAGTGTTTGTGATGTATTCGTTTGTTTAGTAATTCAAGTGTCAATAAGTGGCACGTATTATATTCCTCTTCTCACAAATTTTGAAAGCTCTTAACAAACTACAACCGAATTGATAACTTTTGTTTCGTTTTTCAATTTACGAATGTGTAGGGAAAAAGAGATCAGGCGAATGAAAACGAGGCAAGGAGATTATCATTCGTTTGATTGGATAATAGAAAAGACGTCTCCCGCCAGTCATGGGACGTCTCTCGCAAATCGCGAGTTCTGATTGGCTGACAAGCCAGCCAGGAGAGGAATGGGGAAGAGTTTTTCTCAGGCCTGCATGGCGGGTCACTAGTGTGGTTTGAACGGTGCTCAGGGAGAGACGCCGACGAATTCTCTCTTATGTTAGTTGTCACTCGGAAGTTCAAATACAGTTTGTTTTAGCGCGTTGTGGTACCAGAAGGCTCCTATATTTTTCATTTAATGTGATGAGTGGTGAACTTTGTTGAACAGAAAATGGTGTTATGAAATAAGACTTTGAAATTCGGAGATTCAACAAGTGTTTCCAGTTTGGCGTAATGTGTTCTGCAGCAACTGTCAGTTATAATTCAAAGCAGGTGCATTTGATGTATGACTTTGTTGACATTGTTTTTAAGACGCAGTAGGACTCAATTTCATGAAAGTTGTGGAAGTAAACACTATAAATATGCCAGAAGGAAAGTATCAAAATATAAAATATTCAAGAATGTAACGGAAATCCGGAAATTTTCATTATTCTAAACGGAAACTGAAAACGTACCATGACAGGGGTAGTGCTTCTAGTGAACAGAAGTTTCTTAGTTTCGGAACCTTTGTTCCAAATATTCCCAGGTTTTAGAGATTCTCAAGAACAATGTAAACATAGTCGATGCCTAGCCAGTATCATTCTTCTTTGTTGTTTTTCGTAGATATCTGGGTAGTTGCCAAATACGACAAAATAATAGCTAGGTCTATTCCAGTATCACGTCAACATATTTCACTTAATTCTTTTTTTGAATTTGAAAAATATATATTTTTCCTTATGGAAATGTTACGTTAAGTGTAGGTCAGGAGCCATTGTACAACGCAAGTTTCATGATATCTGTGTTTGCGTGATAATAACTATTCTGAAAATAATAATGTGTGTCGACAAAAAACAATCTTGTGTACAAACACGACTGTACGGGTGCCGCGGAGATGAATAAAAATCACCCGACGGCAGGAACAATGAAAGGAAAAGTGCCACCGGATACGGAAGGTGAAGATGTTTGTTAGTCTGCCTCGTATCCTTACTTAATCCGCAAAACGAAAGAGGTTTGCGGTTGCTTAAGTCGTGTAATCGTATAAAAGCAATTAGGTGAATCAAAGATATGCCTAGGATGGAGGTGGAAGCAACCACTCGGTACATACACATACGTATGTGTGTGTATATGTATATATATTATATATATATATACAGTATATATATATATATATATATATATATATACACGTGTGTGTGTGCGGGTGGATTTGTGATTCACCATCGACTTGGATAACGTGCTTGATTTGTGATCTCTAGAATGAGAGCTCGTAAAGACTGATCTACGGGTAATTCTGTAACCTTGTATTTACACATATCCCATACCCAGGGGGAACAGTAACGGGTTGTACTGTTAGTGAAGTTCTCAATCCATTATGGAGGGTTGATTTCCGGTTCGTGCCGTGGTGTGTCCACGACACTATCCACTACACGAACAAGCCGTGTGTGTCCCGTGATCAGCCTTTCTCCTTGTAAGGGTCTATTACTATGAGACTAACACTTGTAAGGATATTCTCAGCTAAGGAGACAGCAAGGTCGGAACCATCCGCCTGGCCGCTTCGATGGTGGGAGGGGCTAGAGCAGCTTTGCATATCCTGACGTGAGTTTGGGGGCGGGAGTATTCTCTGTCGGTAGGATGTGTAGTTATTCCCAGGCAGTTCGTGTTCAGAGTTCGTGTATTTACTTAATTGGTGTATATATATATATATATATATATATATATATATATATATATATGTATATATATATATATAATATGTAAGTGAAGTAGGAAACACAGGAGTCTTAGTCTGAGTTTATTCCTGACTAGTTTCGCATACCTGCGAAACTAGTTAGGAATAAGACACCTGTGTTTCCTACTCCACTTACGTCAACCTGTCAGAATGTCTTAATATATGTATATATATTATGTGTAGAACTTCGTGAGGTCTCGTCTCTGCATGCGTGAGACAAGTTCCTTAAGGAAAGTGATAACAAAATCCCACATGTGCACGGTCTTCCCACGCTCAAAAAAATAAATAAATAAGTCATAGTCTCAATCAGTAACCGAATCACTGGCGGTTTTCCTGGTAATCCATCTTCTGCAGCGGTTACCGGTAATTACTGGGAGGAAAGAAGGCTCGACGACCGTAGAAAAGCGCCAAAGCGGTTGATTGGGTGGAGAGGCGACGTCTCTTCGATATATTGAAAGATATCCTTCCCCCAAAAAAGGGAGTCTTCGCGTATGCATCATGTCTCAGGTCTTGGAGGATCTTCCAAATGAGGAGGCACACAGTTACCAGGTTCACAAGAAGGATGGCCATGATTGTAGGGCAGGGATTGAAGGATTTGAAGCCTTAAGGTGGAGGTACAGGGTTTGAAGGCTGTCGTTGAAGAGTTTGGAGTTTCTGAGATGAATGTACTTTGGACTCCGCCCCGTTCATTAGGGTTATAGGTGGAGCCACGTGTATGCATTCCGTACACCATACAGGGGAAGAGTAAGGAGACAGATTTGGGAGACCAGTGGCATCGGGGTGAAGATCATTACGAGAGGTGGGGCACCGTGAGGTGCTTATTTGAAAATCAAGATGGCATTCATCGATTCTATATGTTAAACAGTATAGAGGGTGACAAGTATTGTTACTTCGTTTGTGTTTATATATGAATACACACACACATGTTTGCAGTACTTGTATGTACAATGCAAACATCAGAATGGTTTTAGGGTTGAGCGGTAGATAAATTGCTTTGTTTATAGAATTATAGAAGGTATGTATATTCCGTACATGCTGTGTATATATGCACCCTACTCGTATGATAATTACATGTAAATCGCACACTTGTATATATTTCCGGATTACTTCCACGAGTTAAAGTTGTCAGGAAAACGGAGTCGGAAAGATGTGTGTGTGTATATATATATATGTGTGTGTGTGTGTGTTTCAAAAACGTGTAATTTTCCTCTTAATTACAACCTTCGTATCATCAAATGAGGGTCTCCTAGCCTTCAGACCATAAAAGGGCCATTTTCCTCCCTCGCCTTACGTACATTGGGGGGACATAGGCCTAACCGGTCATATTAGTTTTAATGTGTGCGGTTTGGCCTATGTACGTGTTAATATGGGGGGCGAGGAAAATGGATCTTTTATAATGTTCATGTGTGTAATCCAGTTTTTCCGCTGTACGTGAGCCCTTGTTTCCTCTC
The DNA here is from genome assembly GCF_046742065.1 of Oratosquilla oratoria. Taxonomy (NCBI): domain Eukaryota; kingdom Metazoa; phylum Arthropoda; class Malacostraca; order Stomatopoda; family Squillidae; genus Oratosquilla; species Oratosquilla oratoria. The sequence continues at coordinate 23,724,100 of NC_134818.1, read as the reverse complement.
GTTTATCTTGCGTTTCTTTCTTCATGTTCTACCATCGTTGTGGTTGAATCTTCACCCTCCCCCCTCACAAACCTCATTCTCTCCCTCTCTTTCCACCTCACTCCCTCTCCATCACACCCTCTCACCATCACTCTCCCTCCATCACACTCTTTCTTTCTCCATCTCTACCTTTCACTACACAAGTGTGTGTGTATGTGCGAATTTCGTTGACGTTCTGTGTGTGTGTGTGAGATGGCCAGGCTCGTGGGGGCAGAGATACGAGGAGGGAGGCCTTGCGTGCCAGCAAGCAGGGGAAGTGCTTAATCCTTTCAACGCAGCGATCCACTTAAGAGAGTCTGTTCCTGCTAAGAACCGACGCTTTTATGCAGCTGTAGAGGGGACGGTCCCCGACCTGAACGTGGGTCCCGGTCGGTCGAGGCCCCTTTCAAGCCAGAGACCGTCACCATCAGATGAATAAAGTCCCCCGCCCTTGGATGGGACGGAATGGGTTTAAGGCCCTATATACAATAGCGGTATCAACCGCGCAGAAACCGCGGCGGTACCGCAGTCTTTGAAAAAATGTGCGGTTTTGTGTGTGCGCCTCCATTGACTTACATCGTAATTAAACCGCCAGTGTGAGCAGAGCCTGAGTGCGTCACTGTGTTGAAAGGGTTAAGTATGTTTTGTTTACTTTGCCTGCACGTGGAGTGCATTGCGCCCCTTTACGCATGCGCAGACCCCCCAGAACTTGGGGTGCGGGTTAGGCACAATTTATGTAAACAGAGACTCGGTGTATATGACGCTATTTGTTGTTATGAATCTGGAAGACGGCAGAGGTTTTAATTTCCCAATTGAAGGTGTACCAAGCGAGACGCCGGGTAACCTAGTATAAAGGGCAAAGGTGGTGTAAGCTCCACCACCATGCCGGTTGTGTCCTTACGTAGTTGTGTACATTTTATGTGTACAGTGTACATCATCCAAGCGGAGGGTATTGGGGTTGTTTGTGCACGGAAATGTGTAAATATGTCTTGCCTTGTTAAGAGGGTGATATATTTCTTTTGTAATGATTTTCAATGTAAACCGAATCTGTTAATACAATAACGAAAAATCTATTTGCATAGATATGATTTAACAAAGTCAGGTCTGAATGTCTGCAGTGAGTACATATACGGGCTGGGTTCAAGAACTGTTCATTTGCATACATAGCTGTTGCTGGTGTGTATGTGTGCGCGTGTGTGCATTTCCTAGAAGTGTGAACGAGAGTAGAGCATGCAAATCTGTTCGAATCTCTAGACTCTTGAGTCAGAGTAAAGCTTTGAATCCTCAATGCAGACACCGACACACGTGCATACATATATATATATATATACATATATATGTATATATACATATATGTATATATATATATATATGTGTGTGTGTGTGTTGTGTATCATTCTGACAAATAGATTAACAGGCTCCACCGCAAGGACTCGAACCTTTGCATTAGCGTCAGGGTAGCTCGATGATGTCGTCTTTGCTTCATAGTAAGCAGTCGCTATTGCAAAGGTTCGAGTCCTTACGGTGGAGCTTGTTAATCTCTCTCTCTCTCTCTCTCTCTATATATATATATATATATATATATATATATATATATATATACGTGTGTGTGTGTGTTTAAATTAAACGTTACAGCACTTTCGTAAAATTAATTGTAAAATCAAATGTCGGAGAAAAGAAACACTGTTGCAAGGTAATCCGTATACATTATTACAACTGTACTCTGTGTCCCTCTTCAGTGGAAGGCAATATTGTTTCAACGGGTCTTTAGAAAAGTTAGATTAGCTTTATGGCAACAATTACAGTCTTAGTTGTTGCCATAAAATGAGTCCAACTTCTTTAAAACAAGCTGAAACAGTGGAGAGCCTGGTCAGATGCATCTTGACATAAGTGACTAAGTTTAGCGTTACAAAAAACCCCTACCCCCGACGTTCCAGTACAAAATAGCCC
>NC_134818.1:23707132-23717132 GCF_046742065.1 Oratosquilla oratoria | reverse complement strand
TATAATCAATGGGTTTAAAGTATTATCATCATTATTTAGTCTGCCCTGTTAGTACGTCATTGTGAAGGTCATTCAGTCTATTGGAAGCTACTTTTGCTCTCCGAGTGACCGTTGCCTATTGCGAGGCCGCGGGTTACTTATTAAATTTTGTGGTGCGCAAATACGCTTTGACTTTTGACATAGGATTGACCCGCAGTATGTTAACCTAAAACGCACACACACGCACACACACATACACACACACACACACACGCACACACATCTACAAAGACTTTGTAGGTTTTATTTTCAGAACGTGGTTGTGACCTCAACAAATGTATTTATTTATGTATTTATTGAATGGAAGGTTCTACATTGAATGATCAGCGAATAACCCTGTGGCTGCGTGTGTGTGTGTGTTGGGGGCTTTTCCAAGGGTAAATAGAATCATCTGGCGAAAGAGAGAACAGACTGTTATAGAGTGGTTCAGGACTTTTGCAGCCAGCTGCACTTCACCGGGATGTATTGTTAGAGTCGATGGCGACCATAGAGCGGTGGTCGAACGCCGGGCCCAGTTTTTTTGTCGGCTCTCGTTCACCGTGATTTATTGTTTGCCAAAAAGGCTTGTCACTCCGGGCAGTTGAATGGTGGGCCTCCCCTCCCCCACCTCCTCTACACACAGACAGACACACACACACACACACACACACACACACACACACACACACACACACACACACACACACACACAATTTTTCAGTGTCAGATACGTCCTGACACTTTAATTGACTGTCAAGATTTAGTACTTCAGTATATGGCGAAGACGTTCCTTCGTGGAGAATAGAATTGTCTGGCGCCAGCCTGAACAGAATCCTTAAACGTGGATATATATATATATATATATATATATATATATATATATATATATATATATATATATATATATATTGCGTATGTAGTTTCTTCCGGAGTAACATTTAGCAAACATTTTGTTTATTTATTTACTTTGCAGCATTTTGAAGTATATACATAGAAAAAAATGTAAGGTTAACAGTGGAATGTCTTAGACTGACTAAAACGTACGCTTCTGTTACAAAAGATGTCACATCATCCAATCAGAAAGCACGTTGGGTAGGTGGGCGGGGTCTCTTTGACGCTCTCAGAATAAACGGGATTTGGTGATGCGGAACGCGTTAGCCAAACTTAAACGAACCAGGGATTTGACCAATAGGCATTTGCTGTGACGTCATAACGATATTGTGAGGTCATAGCATGGCTGCGACGTCATTGCCGTGACGTCGTAATCCTCTTCATGTGTCTGCGAAGCCTTCAAGTTTGCTGACGACATTTTGCGGACCGGCATATGTCCCATTTGCACTCAGAGCGATTTGCTTCCTGATGATTTCATTCAGCTGCTTAGGGGCCAACGACCTCTGGGCCTGCGTGGGTGAGGACTGTCTCGTTGAATGAGTATGTGCTTGAGTCATACATACATATACACACATACCAAAGTTTTTTTTTCATATAAGGGAGGTAACAAAAAAAAAAAAAAAAAGAGGGGGGGCATAGAAACCACTCCCACCCATTCCATCCCTAACATACTCCACTCCCCTCCACCTTCTTCCTTCCCTCTTATCTTGGCACCTTCTTTGGGAATTTTGTTCTGGCTAAAGAGGGGAGTCAAAGAGCTGAACAAAATTGTTTGGCGTTGCCCAGAGGAGAAAAGGACCACATTTGAATTGTAACTGTTTAACGTTGCGAAACCCCTATCAGGAGGCTAGGATGGTGCCCCTTACAGAGGACTTTGCAGCGTGGATTTTATTGAACCATGCCCTTGGTCCAACTCGCTGGCGGCATGGATTGAACTGCCGTCACCTCGACCTCCGCCGCAAATAGGGGCGCTCTAACCCTCGAATTAAAGCTAAAATTATATTTTTCCCGTATAGAAATCACGATCACGAAAGTCAGAACAACTTCTCCCCTGTCCCCTCGAACCAGAATAAAATCGCTTGACGTTAGCCAGAACAAAGTATGTAAAGGTGTTTGTGTGTGTGTGTGTGTGTGTGTGTGTGGTGGGAAGGATTGGTCTTTGTTCTTGGAAAGGTCACTCACCGGGAGGAGGGAATCGCGAGGCTCCTCTTGGCAGAACAAATGGTGTGATGTCTTGATTACAGGAGCGAAGGCGCCGCAGGGACCACCAGAGCTCGTTTTGCGGGCGCCGCAGAGACTGCCGCATCTCGTGCTTGTCTGCCGCAGGCGGCGGCGACGTCCTGCTGCGCTTGGCCCAGGCGTGACGCTCCGTGTGGTGTGCGCATTGCAACTCATTTAGTTCTATGACCCTGTTTGATGTATTGAACTTCTTTATTTGTTTTTATCTTTATTTCGTGTCTATTAATGGTTTGTCTTATTAATTTGATTTTTACTTATTGTTTGGTAAAAGAGGTGTGGAAGGCAGAGGTGGAAGGAGTGAACATGAGGGGGCGACCTAGGATGAGATGGATGGATGGGGTAAAAGGGCATTGGGAAAGAGGGGAATGTCTGTTGAGGAAGGACGGGAGAGGATAGAAGATAGGGGTGAATGGAGAATGGTTGTGTTTGGATAATGCTGTGATGCAGGAGGGGGAGTGGGTGGGGGATGGGGGTGAGGGGGGTATGTATGAGAAATAGATTGACGCAGCTCGAAGGGATTTCTCCCCGTCTTCTTTTCTGCATGATAGGACGGGGAGTGTGTGTGTGGGGGGGGGGTCGCCGATTTAATGAAGTGGACTTGTTTTTGGATATGCTGTGTCTTGTGACACTGCTTCTGACCCAGGGCAGTGGACAGGACGCAGGGATGACCCGTCATCTAGGAGGTGCCAAGATAAGAGTGAGGGAGGAGGGTAGAGGGGAGTGGAGTATGTAGGGAATGGAATGTGTGGGAGTGGTTTCTATGCCTTTGTTTTTTGGCTACCTCCCATGTAAGGGGGAACCCTTTAATGTATGTATGTATTGTTTTATTTATTTGTATTATTTTTATTTGTTTATTTACTTTTATTTTATCTTTTATTATTTGATTTTATTCATCTATTTATTTTTTATGTTTTATATATTACTCTTTATTAATTCATAAGTTTAATCATTCTATATCTTAGTCTTATTGTTTATTTTATTTATTTTATTATCTTTATTTTGTATCTATTTTGCTCAGTCCTGGACATAGCCTGAAGGGTCCAATAGTCAACACGTATCCTTGGTGACAATATCACACCGAGATGGTGCAAAGGAGATTTAAGGAAGGTAGCAGATTGGAAGAATAGGAAAAACTAAAAGTGATCAGGATTCTTCTAATGGAAGTTAACTTACAGTCACAATCACCTGAGAGGCCCTGGATCATAGGGCGAAGGGATCTTCCGTATCACGAAAAGATGAAAGGGCTTTGGTCTTGGTACGAAGGAGTAATCAATGTTCCATCGAGCTTCGTTGAAGGGAGATCCGCAACCCCACCGTAACTGGCAGTTGTACTTGGGTTTTCCCATAGAGAAACGCTGGTCAGTTGTCTGTTTTTTTTTTTTTGTCACCGATTAAGTGGAAGAGAAAAGGAGCAGTCGCCGGTTTGTAGCGCTCTTGTGTGAAGAAGTGTGTGTACACACGAGTGGAGTTATTGAAATCGATAAATATCTTGGACCTAGTCTTGACACCGAGTGCCAACCCATCGGGATTGGACCACAAATAGAGATGTAGGGATAGGTGACGGGGGAGACGGTTCTCTCCGATGTCCATCCCGGAGGACCACGACAACGTCTTCGGCCGTGGCATGAAGACAACACTCCAGCCATAGCACGAAAGGGCGTGAGAGGGCGTGAGCCACATTAGGACGTGTTTACTACTGTGGGCGTTGCTGAGGATGGATAACTTGTGCGCCCCGGAGGACTCCGCCTTGAAAGCCGATCCGCCCCCGACGACGTTGCGTCCCTCCTCCGAGCGGGACCCTGCCTTTCGAAGGGCGCGGTTCCACGGGGAGGAGGAGCAGGGACGGGGGCCGGGGTCCCTGGGTACGTCGTCTCATGGCGGTGCAAGAGGACCTTTGCTCACGCACGCACACACACACACACACACACACACACACATTGCTGGGGATTTCATAAAAGTTGTTTGTGTTGGACAATGAAGAAGGGAGCTTCGTCGTGAATGTAATTTAAAACTTGTGTACTTTTGTGTTTATAAATCGCGCACACACACATACATACATACGTACACATACACGCATACACACATGCAAATATGTATGTATAAAAATATATATATATTATATATACATTATATATATATATATATACATTATATGAAATATATATATATGTATATACATTATATGAATATATATATATATATATATATATATATATATATACTGTATATACACACACAAAATGGCTATGTAACTGTTCGTGTGTGTTTAGTTTTGTGCTTAAGTATGCACTGGTAAGCATTTGGTGAATGTATGTATAATCTTGACAATCTTATACTCCGTCTTAGAGCTGTAAGAGCGTGTCTGCCCCTCCGGTTGGGGCATTACTTCAACAAAGGACAAGTTTTGAAATCCCCTCTCTTCTCTCTCTTTCTCTCATTTTCTCATTCTCTTTCTCTCTTCCATCCTTTTTTCTTACCCCCTTCTCAAAGGAAGTTATACTTGATTTCACAATGTCCGGGTATTATAGTGTGCTTGCAATCCCTCATGTTTGTATTTTTTATCATTCAAATAGTCTACATATACTTATATTTGTCTTCTTTACTCGTCTACCCAATCATTTGTCCGTCTCAGTTTTTTCCTTCTCTCCTATCTCACTCACTTTCTCCCTTCATTTCTCTCTATCCGTCTGTCTCTCACCGTCTGTGGTGACCCCCAGATATGCGTCTGTCCATGTACCCCTGTCTGTGCATTCCCTCCTGTCTGCCTCGCGCATCCGCACCTGAGCGTCCTCGCGTCGCCTTTCCACGAAACACGTGTGAGTTGCTACGAGTACTCCTCTGCTACGACGACGCGGCTGCGTAGGCAACCCCCTCTCGGAGAGGAAAATGTTCGACACACTTGTGTCAATTTGTCTTTACGCGGACCCACGCACTCGAACGCGCATATACACATTCACGCACGTGCACGTGCTCACAGACACACACACACACGCACATCAAAAGAGAGAGGGGATCTGCTGGTAAGGGATGAAAGATAAGCAGGATCATAGAACAAACAAAAATGTATGTTTATAAAATATGAAATGATTAAAGCATTGTAACGGTCAGCTTTCCACACTTTACATAAATTGACGGAATGGATTGGATGAAGATATCCAGGCAAACAACATCAATTGATTGAAGTCAAAACTGTATAAATGGAAAGAGACGGGACCCCATGAGCACAGCTCCCTGTATACTACAACTAGGTACCCCCCCCTCCAGATAAACACAGTTAAAAAAAAAAAATCCAAACGTTGAGACGCAGATCCTCATCTATGACTTCCCATTGACGAAGCCAGCATCGGGATCTTGGCTATAATGTGCGTGTGCAGTTTTAGATCACGTGCTGGACTTGCGTTTGGCAGTTATTACTCTCTCGGACGAGAGCTCATAGCTTTTATTGTTCTATTTTCGGGTGATGGTATGGCCATATACACACCACACACAGTCATCCCTTGTTCAAGAAGTAGAGTAATTATGTGCAGTATTAGTAGAAGCTTTCACGTCGTGAGCGCGGCGCGGACTCCATAGCGTGGGAGTGTGGGACCCTGAGACCACCACATCAGGATTTTATTTTATTTTATTTTATTATTATTTCATTTATTTATTTAGTTCGTGCTTGTGTGTGTATGTGTGAGAGAGAGAGAGAGAGAGGTCCATGAAGTCAGGCACCCGTCATGCAATCATTACCTGTCGCCAGTTAGGGTCCCTTCAAACCGCCTTCCTTCCCGGATGGTCCTTTTCCCCCTTCCCTCTCCGCCTCTAGGCTAGTTAAAATCACGAAAACTCTTGGAAGAACGAAGACTATGCCTTGTATTAAAATCTAGAAACGTTTGAAGGGAAAAGTTTTCAGTATTGGACGCAGTTCCTCCATGTGTTTACATTCAACTTTGTTGGACTATGAGGAAAAAGAAAGAAGTAGGGTTTGCCTTCCCTATTCGAAGAAAAAATCCAGTTGGTACGCCTGACTAAAAAATACATAACACGATTGATCTCGCTGTTAAATGCTCCATACTGACTTGTTAGCTTCCGTTTCATCACCTCGTATCGTAAAACGTACAAATACAAATAAACAAGTGAAAATAAATAATTGAATAAAGTGAAAATAATAATGATAATAAGGTAAGATAACAATAATGATGAGATGATGGGCGAATATTAGTTCCAGTTAGGCTTACACGCGTGCACACATACATACATTCCCACATTTTCAGACTCTCCACTACCATCAACCATCATCAACCATCAACCATCTCCACTACCATCAACCACTACCATCAACTATCCCGACAGGAGACCTTTCGGTCCATAGCGAGGTGGCAAGGATCGCCTAAAGAGAAGGGAGTCCCGGTCTAATGAGATCATGTTCAGGTCAGGGGGCGTTGTATGTCAAATGTATACGAGAATCGTTTGAATATGAATGAATGTGTAAAGTCATATGTGTAAAGTCATATGTAAACTAGCTTTGCATGGTATAAGTGGTAGCCTATTAGGTTGGACTAGTAATTGATTGAATGGTCGAAAACAGAGAGTTGTTTTAAATGGAAAAACTTCTTGATGGAAAAGTGTTGCAAGTGGAGTTCCTCAGGGTTCCGTTCTTGGGCCACTTCTATTCATAGTATATATAAATGATATAGACCATGGACTAAAATCTACTGTTTCCAAATTTGCTGATGATACAAAACTGTGCGGAGTGGCAAATGATCACTCAAACCAATTAGATATTCAAGAAGATTTAGATCAATTACAGCAATGGTCTGAAAAGTGGCTAATGAAATTTAACACAAGTAAATGCAAGGTAATGCACATAGGTAAAAATAACAGTAAGTACGATTACAAGTTATTTGGAAATTCGTTAACAAAAGTGGATAGTGAAAAAGATCTCAGCGTAATTATCAGTAACGACCTCAATTCATCCAAGCAATGTATTTCAGCCTCTGAGAAAGCAAATAAGATTCTGGGACTGATTGCGCGATCTTTTGATTTCAAAAGTCCATCACTCATTAACAAGCTATATAAATCGTTAGTCCGTCCACATTTGGAATATGCTGTTTCCGAATGGTCACCGAATCTTATTAAAGACATTGACAGACTAGAAAAAGTACAACGGTGAGTCACAAAACTGATTCCAAATATCAAATGAAATAATATGAAAATCGACTAAAACACATGAATCTGTTTTCCCTAAAAAAGCGTAGACTCAGAGGTGACTTGATACAGGTCTTTAAGATTTTAAAGGGAATTGACAATATCAAAAGTGACAAAATTTTCACATTGAATGAGAATCAGACAAGAAACAATGGTCTCAAACTGTCCGGAAATAGATTCAATTTGGAAGTAGGTAGAAACAACTTTGCCAACCGTGTAGTTAATGAATGGAATAAACTTCCTGCACAGGTAGTGCAATGTAGTTCAGTTCGAAGCTTTAAGAATCATTTAGATAAATACCTAAGTAAGATGCTGTAATGATTATAATTTGTCTTATATTATTTGTTTTTGTTTTGTTATCGTTTGTCTGTCTGATTTTCAATTATTATTAGTTATATGTCAATTTATTATTTACTATTTACCTGTTTGTTTATTATTTTAACTATACATATGCATTTATTTATGTATTTTATTTGTTATTTACATTATTATAGTTTTTATTTATTATTTTATTATTAATATGATTTTTTTTTTTTTTTTTTTTTTTTTTTTTTTTTTTTGTGCATCCGACCTAGATATGGATCAAAAGGTCTCCTGTCGGCATGCTCCGCCTTTGTAATCCTTTGTCATATGTAAAATGAATATGTAAAAGTCGCATGTAAAATGGGTATGTAAATATGTAAAATCCGTCACTCAAGGCGTCCGTTCTACCCACTCCCCCTCTTAGCTCCTTTATCAAGAGCAAAATATGTGAAGGCGTCACCGTTGCAAAGGGTTTAGGCCAGTGGCAGACTCAACGTAGCGTTTCCTGGTTAACGCTGGCCAGTTTCATTTGAAACAAACGTGGGGCTTTATCAAGGTTGATGCAGGCAAAGACATTATATTAAAAGAGCAGGGCAGGACTCGTAGTAATAGGTTTAAATTGGAAATTTTAGATTTAAGAAGGAAATAGGCAAGAACTGGTTTACCAAGAGAGTGGTCAACAATGTAGTGAGTGCTAAAACAATTGGTTGTTTGAGAAGATTAAATAACTGGATAGTGATGAAAAGTGCCAAGGGACATGAAACTGCTTAGTGTGGGCCTTATGGTCGCTTGCAGTCCCCCCCCCCATTCTTATATATTCTTATGTTAAAATTGCGTCTCGATCGATGGCGACCCCGTTTTGGACCAGCTGCCCTTTGCTCCATCACGTGAATAAAATCGTGTGGCATCAGCCAGACCAACCTATGTTCCTGGCGCCACTGTATTGAACGGAGCCAAGAGAGCCTGGCGACAGATCTTCTGACGGAGGTGAGCTCGAGGTGCTGTTGTCAAGAGCGAAGACGCACGGCGGAGGTGGCGACGGTGCAAGGGCTTCCGTGTAGGCGCCCGGGCAGGTGGCTGAGGCGAGGTAAGGCGAGATGTCGAGTCGTAGGGACAATGACGATAGAAGGATGAGAGAGGGGGGGAACACCCTCACCCCCCGTCAATGGTATAAGCATCTTTAAGCCTTTCATTGTTCAATGGAGTTTACCTAACGCCGAATAAAATCGCGTGGCGGCAGCCAGATTCCATTTGTAAGTGGGTAGCAGTGAATGAGTAAATCGAGTGAGATTGAACCTTTCTGATGCGCTGAGTTCCGCTCAGTTGAAGACTCAATATTAAGTACTAAAACCTTTCTCGAACTCTTTATACTTTATTCTGTCAACTAGCGATTTTATTCGGCTGAGGAAACCTGTGAGCATTGTAAGTGTTTAGGGTCGTTCCAGAAAAAAGAATCCTTCGACGAGAATATTTTCTTCCAGGCTGAATAAAATTGTCTGGTGTCACCTGGAACCCAAATCCTTCAAGTCCGACGGACGTTCTGGAGTTTCCAAGTCGCTGTGAAAAATGTCAATGTTTTTCCGGTTAGGCTAATGCCCGACAATTCTCTCCGGTTTGAAGAAACCACAAGTCTTCAAAACCTCCATGTCTTTGGCAGGCTTCCTTGGACTGCCTAAGACCTCATGGCAACAGCTGCATTGAAGTATTGAAAACTCTCACCGCCACCGCGTCTCAGGCAGCCAAGCAAGCGTTCAGAGAAGCGGTATGTTGTATTAACACTGTCGCCAAAAAGGAAAAATAAGTAATCGTATTATGACTTCGAGTGATTACAATCCTGTTTGATCTTTCTCCGTCTTTGTGATTTGGTTCTGTTAAGTCGCCCCGTACTTCCAGATGGCACGCTTGGCATGAGAGCATGTTATGTGCATCTCGTGTGTCAGGTCTAGGTCTCGTTCGTTGTACTATAACTACACATAACTACACACACACACACACACACACACACACACACACATATATATATATATATATATATATATGTGTGTGTGTGTGTGTGTGTATATGTATATGTATATATATGTATAAATATATATATGTGTTTATATATATATGTATATATATATATGTGTGTGTGTGTGTATGAGTGTGTATATATATCTATATGTATATATATATATGTATATATATATATGTATAAATATATATATATATATTGGAAACTGGTATGTTATAACACATTTGTAAATGTTCACTATAAACCCACTATCGGAGAAATAATAGTACTTCCGATATTATTTCTCTGATAGTGGGTTTATAGTGAACATATATATATATATATATATATATATATGTGTGTGTG
>NC_134818.1:23694632-23702132 GCF_046742065.1 Oratosquilla oratoria | reverse complement strand
TCCAGCTGCTCGTCCAGCTGCTGCTGCTGCTACCCTCTGTCTCCATCAGTATGCGGAATGTGTGACCCCCTCCCCCCCCCCTCCTTGCTTCTCTTCCCTCTGGTGGAGTAGTAGTACTGGTGGTTGGGATACCTCTGGTGGTGAATGGTATTGGTAGGGTTGGAGTGGTATTAGTGGTGGTTGTGGTGGTGAGGAAAGGCATTGGGGTGATGGGGTGGGATGGTGGGATGCTAGTGGTAGTGGTGGTTGTGTAAATTAGTGGTGGTGGTATTTGTGGTATTGGTGTTGATGGTAGAGTGCTGTTTGTTGTCGTTGTTGTTGGTGGTATGTAGTTGTATTGGTGATGCTGGCGGTGGGATGCTCGTTGTTGGTGTTGTTTTTGTGGACCGTGCCACCTGGACCAAAGGAATCCAAGAAGGTCTTGGAAGAAGAACGCGAGAGAGAGAATGTGTCCTTCATCTTCTCGAACACCTGTGCCTCTTACTCCCTCACCCCCCCCTCTCTCTCTCTCTCTCTTCGCATGAAGGCGGCAAGCACTGTGAGGGGTCCTGGGGAAGTAGCAAGAGCGAGCTAATCCCTTCCCGAAGTGGAAGTCCCCTGGGATGAGATCGAACCCATCTGGGTCGTCTTCATGTCGGTTCGTGGTGGTCCACTGGCTGGTGGAGTTCTCAGCCCGCGAACCATTTTTTTATCATTATTATTATTGTTATTATTATTAATACTATTGTTGTTGTTATTGATATTATTATTTTTTTTCCTTGGAAGAATTCTTCCCCGTGATTGTCTTCAACAAATATGTGTAATTACGTACGAGTATATAACAGGTCATGACAACTCAGAGTACCTGCGTGACTGTTGTTCTACTACTATATATACGGATTAAGGAGATCCCATCCCCATTACAAGGAGATTAACCGAGAAGAACGCGAGGAAGAAGAACGCGAAGAAAAACGCGAGGAAGAACGCGAAGAAGAAGAAGAATACCACCTGACCCCGACTTACCCAAGCGCTTTTTCAAGAATATTTTTAGGACAAAGTGTCACCGTAATACCACCTGTCCCCGACTTCCACAGCGTTTTTTAGAAGAATATTTTTATTTAGACTTAGATTAATTTATTTATGTGCATTCGCCAGAGGTTTAGCACATGCTTCCCAAAGGGATTAGACTACAATGTGAGGAGGTGGCAAGGCTTGTCAGCTTCGTGGGATGTTAATGTATTGTGTTAATTAATGATGTTCTGTTCAGGGGTGTGTGTGATTTGAATACGTAAGGGAGGAAGGGAGGGAGGGAGGAGTGGGCAGACATGCGTAGACCGGTTCTTATTTGTCGAAACTTTGAGATTAGATCAGTATCAGACGGGGTTAATGTGTGCGTGTGTGTGTGAGTATGTGTGCGTGTGTGTCTGCGTGTGTGTGTGTGTGTGTGTGTGTATGCGTCACACTGGGTGGTTACGTTCTTCCCACGTTCTCCATAAGGTTTTGTTTACGTTCTTGTCTCGTTGTTGTCGAAACGTTCGGCGGGTATAGGCTCGTCCGTGAAAGTGCTTGGCGCCAGGGGGCTTGGCGCCGGATGCCAACACGTGTGGCACTCTGACGCGACCTTGGGCCTCCCTGTTCCGATCCCCTATAATGCGGGTTCCCCACTGCGCAGAACAAAATCGCCCCACGTTAGGCAGAATAAAATATAGAAGGGGGATGTAGGACCTTACTTTCGAAACCTTTCGCCAATTTTGGCAAACGCTAGTATCATTAGAAAGTTAGAATTTGACCTGTTTTTTCTCGTTGACCTGGCTTACAGTGTGACTAATGAAATTGGTAGAATTCGACTTTCTAATGGTAGAAAGCGTTCGACCAGGTCATGGGAAAGGTTCTGAAAGTACGGCCCTAAATGTCTTCGCTACGGACAGGCTACCACAGACTTGAATTAAATCGACCGACGGCAGGAGGGATAAAAAGAAAAGCGATGTCCGATACGGAAGGGCTAGTGTTGATATTCACGGAAAAGCTCTTTTGGCCACATAGTCTTCTATCAAACTGTGGTCAATAGGGACGTATCGAATATGTCTACTTGAACACGAAGCCCAAACACAATGGGTCAAGGTGACCTTTGGGTAGGGGGCAGCTAAATGCTTCTCTGTCTGTCTGTATCTATCTGTCACTCTCTCCTCTCTGTCTCTGTCCATCTCTATCTCCCCCTTTCTCTGTCTCTCTCTCTCTCTCTCTCTCCCCCTTTCTCTCTCTCTCTCCCCCTTTCTCTCTCTCTCTCTCTCTCTCTCTCTCTCTCCCCCTTTCTCTCTCTCTCTCTCTCTCTCTCTCTCTCTCTCTCTCTCTCTCTCTCTCTCTCTCTCTCTCTCATTGCTATGCAGTCTTGCCTTGGCCTGCATTCTACGATGTGCAGGCTGTGGGGGAGCTGAAGCAAGGCTTGGCCTGCATGGCGAGCCAGAGATCGACCTACACTGCCGGTAGCCAGAATAGTATATTGATAATAAAATCACCTGGAATAACGTACTCGTGGGTTTCGTATGGAGAAAGGATCCCGCTTCACTATATATTTCCATTTTAATTTGTTTTTTATTTATTTACATATTTGTATTATTTTACCATTATTATTATTTCTATATTATTATTATTATTATTATTATTATTATATTTTTTCCTTAACTTGAATCAGGTTGTCGGGGAGCATTCTGGATATAAGAGCTTTCCCCAGTCTGAAGAAGGGTGAGTGAGGGTATGTGCTGTAAGGAAGGTCTGCTCCCTCCCTCCCCCCGTCCCCTCCCCCTCCTCCCCCGACCGAAGAGCGTCGCGGACCTTGCGTTGTTGTTTGTTTATTTGACATAATTATTTACTCATGTAACACGTCGTTAGACTACCTTGGAGACGCTGTCACTGGTCGAGTCGGGATGGTAATGTGTCTATTCTCTACCCATCTTCACTCCCTCTCTCTCTCTCTCTCTCTTGTCTCGTTCCTTCTCCCCATATTCATAATGTTTTCCTTTATCTTCTACTAATTGTTTTTATTATTCGCACAGATGAATGCGACACACACACGCTCACACACACACACACACACACACACACACACACACACACACACATACATATAGACCTGTACACTGCTCGATAGCGCAGTGGTAACATTCGCAATCGCTACCCCAGCGGTTCGAGTTCGTATCCCTCCCAATGCTGAAACAACTTCAGTATCACTGCGCTGCGAACCGGCACTCCAACTCTCGTGGGCATGGAGTTGTGTGTGTGTAAGGTCACAACGTTACTCACAGATTGGTCATATATGAGCTCTGAGCTCTCATCTAGGAGGGTAATAGCTATCGATTACGAGCCCAACACGTGGTCCAAAACTATGGTGAATCACACATGTTTGTGTATATGTGTGCGCATGCATGTACGACCGGGGTGGGAAGCGGTGAGTCATCATTGGACGCAGAGGTGAGGTGAGGTGAGGTGAGGGTTAGAAAGTACGACATTAGCTGCCGAGGGTACTCACTGGGCCCGTATGGATACCCCACTCCTCCCTTCTCCTCCTCCTTCCTCCTCCTCCCTCCTCCCGCGTGTGCCCTTTCCCTCTTCCCTCCAGTCTCCCTCCGTTCTCCCACCCTTTCTTCCAGCTCCTCGTTCTGACATCTCTTTGTTTTCCTTCTTCCCACCCTCCTCCATCCGTCCCTCCCATGTTCATCATTTCTCTCTTCATTCCCCTTCCTCTCGCTTTTTTCTTTTCTTTTCCCTTCTTCCCGACCTCCTCCCTCCTTCCAGACTGCTGCTTTTCCTCTCCTTATTCTCTGTCTTCTCTCCCTCCCTCTCAGTTCATCAGTATCCTTTCTCTCCATCCATCCTCACTCTTTCTTTCTCTTTCTCCACCTTCTCTGCTCTCCTTCTTTCTCCACTATATCTCATCTTATTTGTCTATCCTCTCAATCATGGCGACTGTGGAGACG
Organism: Oratosquilla oratoria; assembly: GCF_046742065.1. Classification (NCBI taxonomy): domain Eukaryota; kingdom Metazoa; phylum Arthropoda; class Malacostraca; order Stomatopoda; family Squillidae; genus Oratosquilla; species Oratosquilla oratoria. The sequence continues at coordinate 23,698,179 of NC_134818.1, read as the reverse complement.
TGCACTTAGCCCAGGGTGCTGGGATAGCCTACCGGCTGCTTGCTGGAGGACCTCGCAGAACCCTCCAGATGCAAACTCGTAGAACCACTCTCGTTCTTGTACTTTCTCGGTACTTCTTGCAGACTCCGAACTGGTTTGAAGGGTCTGCCTTGTGCAAGATACGTCCCCCCCCCCTCGTCCCCCTCCCTCCACCTTCCACCCTCCACTCTCTTCCCATTTTCCAGATGGTCTTTCCTTGCAGCCCTATGTCTCTTATTATCAGTTATGTTGAATAGGAAGTGAAAGATAAATTAACGAATGACTTATGTATATATATATATATATATTTATATATATATATATGTGTGTGTGTGTGTGTTTGTAACGGATTAATTACTATAAACACACTTATATATATATATATATATATATATATATATATATATATATATGTAATATTGTATATGTGTGTTTGTAACGTATTGATGGCAATAAACACACGTATATATGTATATATATATATATATATATATGTATATATATATATATATATATATATATGTGTGTGTGTGTGTTGAGACATTCTGACAGGTTGACGTAAGTGGGAGTAGGAAACACAGGAGTCTTGGTCTGAGTTTATTCCTGACTATTTTCGCAGGACTAAAACTCCTGTGTTTCGTACTCCCACATACAACTGTGTGTGGTGTGTGTGTGTGTGTGTGTAATATAGATGCCTTTTGATCAGCTAGTATTAGTATACCCTCGCTCCCTATAGACTGACTTGGCAAACAAAGTTCAGTCAATCAGCAAGATATCGATATTTTTGGAATCATGAAAGAATGAACGAAATTTTCACACATGTTTGATCGTTAGCCACAGGTACCTCTGCGAAGGCTTGAAGCTGCTGCACGACACTTTTAAGTGAATTGTTTCTTGTAAGCGATGGGTTTAAATAAGGTGAACAGCTTACAATCTCATAAAAACATAAGAATGAAGGAGACTGCAAGAGACCATAAAGCCTACACTAAGCAGTTCCATGCCCATTACCACTTGTCATCCCTTCTTATAAATGCCGAAGAATATACAGAGAATTCAAAACCTTTTCTTTTAAGAGTTTGCCATGTATTCTCTGTCAATTACAAGGCCCTGTGTGTGTGTGTGTGTGTGTGTGTAGATAAGCCGGGCACGTGGCAGTCATTGGTAGCTATATGTATGTAGCAGGTTCATATAAGGACATTTATGCATAATTTATCCAGATGTCATCGCTGCAAAGCATTGTAGTTTTCATTTTTTTTATTTTTTTCCTCTAATTTCTCAACCCGTTACATACAGAAGGTGATGCCAGGGAGGTGAATGAAATCACCTGACGGCAGCCAGTATGAAAGGTAAAGTGCCGCACGGCACGGAAGGGGTTAACCTTTTGACGTTAAGGTGTTGTAGATTAAGCCTCTCTGGCTAACGCCTGGGCAATGCTCACATGTGTACATCTAAGCCTTCCGTACCGGATGGCACTTTTCCTTTCATTCGTGTTGCCGTCAGATGATTTTATTCAATTTTGTGGGATTTTCCCGGTTGGGATTGAGCTAATATGTGTATGTAGATGTTATTGCTAACTCGTTTTTTTTTTTATCATTTCCTTGTATTAAAATAACTTTGGCTACACTTTTAGAATGTTCTGGATTTAAATCACATCATCAGTAGCTAAATATATACTGTGTATATGGTCGACTAAATTGGCGTAGATTGGATAATAAATTGGCTACAGGATGTACTCAATTTAACTGTGACTTTCCTCAATTCTGAACAGGTGTGATTCACCATGGTCTTATATCACGTGCTGTGTGTGGGGGTTTGTTTTCCAAATTGCAATGTACCATCCCTTTTCTCGATCTATTACATTTGTCTTTCAATGCTCATATACCTTTTTCGACTATATTTTCTTTTAAGCAGTTTAGAAGCGTATGTTTCTGTACTGAAAGCAGTGTTTGTTGGCATCCTTCAGACACTTCATGGCGTCATGTCGCACTCCCATCGCAAACTCGGTGTCTTGTATATGTACATCTGTAGATATTCCATTTTTTTTTCTCACAATTCTCACACAAGTTAACTGTCATGCTAATCGGAGACATTTGTCTGTAAGGGGTTTCTCGTTACTTCTTCCTTTATGGATTGGAACCACATTATCCCTTTTCCAGTCCTGAAGCACTGTTCCCTCTTCTAATGAACTCACAAGATAGGATGAGAATCTTGATGCCAGTTGTTCCCTTCTTTTCTCTCTCTCTCTCTCTCTCTCTCTCTCTCTCTCTCTCTCTCTCTCTCTCTCTCTCTCTCTCTCTCTATCAAGATTAGGAGATCCCGCTAAGCGCAGACTTTCCTTACGTCTGATGTATATTCATTTATGTAATCAAAGCTATAAGCGTGGGGTTCCGTCTCTGTCACCTTATGGCAAACTTGCCTTTGAACTTGTTTATATTTTGCCATTCTTTTTTCTTCTAATGAGGGTAGATCCACCATTTTTTGGTATTTTTGATATGCTATCTACCTGCTAGGCTGTTCTTTAGAAAAAAATGCCGCTCTTGTTCTGTTCTAAGATTGATTTCTTTTCCCTAGCTGGATATGATATCTCGTTCTCTTCTTCTCTCTCTCTCCCTCCCTCTCTCTCTCTCTCTCTCTCTCTCTCTCTCCCTCCCTCCCTCCCTCTTCTTCTCTCCCTCTTCCTCTCTCGCTTTCCCCTTCTTCCTCTCTCCCTTTCCCCTTCTTCCTCTCTCCCTCTTCCTCTTTCCTTCTCCCCCTCATCCTCTATCCCTGTCTCCCTCTCCCTCCTCTTCCTCCCTCCCTCCCCTCCTCTCTCGCTCTCTCTACAAATGCACGACCCTCACACGTGTGGATGGAGCGCTGATGTCGCAACCAGTAATTGGGGAGTGAAGGGCGTAGTGAATCAAGGGGGGGTGTCCTATTCCTGCTTTTACTGTGCTGTAAGACCTTTTGGTCTATGAGGAGACCGATAGGAAAATAATCTTGAAAGAAACGTGGTATTGATACTTTTCTACTGCCAGAACAGTCGTTGCTGTTATGCTGTTACTATTCCTGCTGCTTCTACAACTACTACTATTACTACTGCCACAACTACTATATCAGTGCGACGACATAACTGCTACCATTAATATTAATTTTATTATTAATATTATTTCTGCTCATGACGCCACTACCACGAGTACGACCATCATCACTACCTACCAATACCACCACTAATACTACAACTGTTAGCTCCTAACAGCATCCATTAATACTACTTTTGTTATCATTGTTACAGCTACTACTACCAATTTCAATACTGTTCTCATAAAGTACAGGATCTTTTGGCGGTCACCCAAGGCCCAACCAGTCACCCAGAGAGCACCCGCACCGGTACGCCCTCCCCCTCCCCCCTCTCCCTCCCTCCCCCCTCTCCCTCCCTCCCCCTCCCCCTCCCCCACCTCCCCCGCCAGCAGCACCAGGCGGGGCCCCCACAATACGCGCCAGCATACCCCTTAATTGCCTTTGTCAGGCGCTGTGCGGGACTTTGTCG
>NC_134818.1:23672132-23689632 GCF_046742065.1 Oratosquilla oratoria | reverse complement strand
CGCGCGCACGCACACACACACACACACACACACACACACACACACACACACACACACACACACACAGTCGCCAGATTGGTCTTTTGGTGATACAGTGATAGTCCATCTTGGATTTTGCAGCGATCAGCATCAATTGCACTGATAAAACAAAATGATCAAGTTTAAACAATTAAATTTATTACAGACTACGACAGGCTCCAACTGACTGACAGACTCCGACAGAGCCGGACGAACTCGACAGCCTCTGATAAACTCCAACAAATCGTCGGAATCCGACAGGCCTCAACAGACTTATAGACTCTGATTCCGACCAACTGCGACAGATTCAGTTAGACTTTGACAGCTTCCGACTTATTCCGACTGATAAGCATATTCTAAGAGACAGGCTAGTGATATCTGGGAGAGTCTAACAGAAAGTCCAATGTGAAGAACCAAGAAAAGAAGAAGAAGAAGAAATGGAAATAGTTCCTCTTATTGGCAGAAATTCTAGACTTAGGTCAACACGAGGACTCCGAAGGACTCCGACGGACTAGGACAAACTCCGGTAGATTCAGGTAGTCTCCAACAGACTCCGACAGATTCCGACAGACTCCGACTCCGAGTGACTCATACTGACTAGCACATGCTGACAGATTTTGACAAAGAGGCTAGAGGTCTCCTGAAGAGTCTTATAGAAAGTCCAAGAGAGAAAAAAAGGGACCTGTATGGATCAAATGTTCAGACACGGTAATGTAGCGTTGCATTGGCCTCTTCAACTTTTATTTATTTATTTATTTATTTATTTTACTCCGATGGTTTTCTGTCCCATCAGACTTGAAGTCAAGATATTATTCTTAATGACTGTGTACACACACACTTGTTTGAAAGATGTTAGGAAGTACAGACTTAGAACTGTAGACTTGTGGAACACGTTGAATGAAAATATAAACCGAGCCAACACCATGAACGAATTTAAGACAATGTTTGATGAATGCAACCAAAGAGACGGGACCCTATGAACATAGTCCCAGCTTCGTATACTGCAACTAGATAAATACACACATGCACATGCCTGGCCGGCCGATACCCCTTTTGTTGTGCACGTCCCCTCCTGGCCGGGATCTTCCTGTGCACGCCCCCGGCCGGCCGGATGTTCTTGTCTGTCTCTTTTTTCCGGCCGGCCGGTCCTCCCTTTTTTCTTTAGTTGCTCCCTGCCGACCGATCCTCGTTGTTGTGCACGATCCCGCCCGGCCGGCCGGTTCTTCTTATTCTGTCTTCATTTCCCGGCGGGCCGGTCCTCCCTATTTCTGTTGTAGCTCCTTGCCGACCGGTCCTCCTTTTGATGTGCACGTTCCCACCCGGCCGGCATTCGCCTGTGCACGCCCCCGGCCGGCCGGTTCTTGTGCTAGTCCTGTCTGCTTCCCGGCCGGCCGGTCTTCCTGTGTGTCATCGTTCTGCTGTCTCCCATCCGGCGAGTAGCCTGAGGAGCTCGGGAAAGTTTCTGTCGCATCGAAGAGGACAGTCGAGATGGGCGGCAGTTGGTCCCAACACTTCGGCCACGGGACGTCACAACAAAATGATGATAATGATTATATATATATATATATGATATATATATATATATATATATATATATATATATATATATATATATATATATATATATATATATATATATGATAGTAATAATAATGATAATATTAAACGAGTCTTTTAGTAGAGGTTAATCCTCTCAAGCCCAGAGGTCCACCTCACCTCAATGAAATAGTTTGGTGTTACAGTAGCTGGAATAAGAGGATTGGTGTTGCCTGCACAGGGTTTGGGTGGGTCAAACGGGACAGACCGAGAGGTCTCTCCTGATTGACTAAAATCAACTGAATTTAGAATAGAAAAATAAACTTGGTAAATAATACTGATTGACACTAGACAGAATCAAATATGTTAAAGGAGTCAGTATATGTTAATTTATTTTGTTTTATTTATTCGTTTGGTGTTATATATATATATATATATATATTATATATATATATATGTATACTGGTACATTGTGACAAGTTGAAGAAAGGTCGAAAAAAAAGTCACTAGACCCGTGACATCTTCTTCCACCTTCAATATATATATATATATATATATATATATATATATATATATATATATATATATATATATTATCTGCGCTAAAAAGAATACCTTAGTGCTTATCTAAAGACTGGAAATAACATTTCCTTCCCGAAAGGTTAAAAAGCAACCAAATGGTATCACTAGCAAGGCAAATACATGAAATGACGCGATTCCGTATGTAATAGTAATGTCGGTTCATTAAGAAACCACTAATGATGAACACACATAATTACACATACACACACACAAACAATTTGGGATGTGCATGTGTAAGTTCACAGTATTATCCATAGATCGGACAATATATAAGCTTTGACCTCTCATTTAGAGGTGTAATAGCTGTCGATCACGAGGCCAACACGTGATCCAGGACTATTTTGAGACGCACATAATATGCGCATGCGCACACATACACACACAAACACACACACACACACACACACACACACACACACACACACACACACACATTCAGAGCATAGTACAGGGAATTAAGTCAGACAGTGTCGTGTATTCCGTGTAAGCTTGAATATCTGATGAATTAAAAAAAATCGTGACATGTATTGCCGCGCTGAGATGGAAGTGAGCCATTCGGAATTCTCTTCCCCCCCCCCTCTCTCTCTCCTCTCTCTCTCTCTCTCTCTCTCTCTCTCTCTCTCTCTCTCTCTCTCTCTCTCTCTCTCTCTCTCTCTCTCTCTCTCTCTCTCTCTCTCTCTCTCTCTCTCTCTCTCTCTCTCTACCAGTAGTTGGAATGGGTGGCCATTTGGTGCATTTAGCTTCTAAGAAAGAATGACTGACACCGCAGTTTCGCTCTTTTCAACGAGGATTGTGAGGCCGGCGCCATAAGAGAGTACGGGGGACTCTCAAGAGAGATAAAGAGAGGCGGGAGAGAGAGAGGGGTTCGGGGTTGGGGTGGGGAAGCTTACTGGATGGACATGGAGTAGGTTTGTTAGCTTAGTATCCACCTCCTCCTCTTCCTCCTGTTCTTCTTCTTCCTCTTCCTCCCCTTCCTCCTCTTCCTCCTCCTCCTCCTTCTCCTTCTCCTCCTCGTCCGGATCATCTTCTACCTCCTGCAGCCACTCCTTCTGTGCTCCTTTTCGTCCTGTTTTCCTCATTTTCTCTTCTTCGTTTTTCTTTCTCCACCTCTTCTTCCTCTTCCTCCACCTCCTGCAACCCCTCTCTTTTCATCCTTTTCTTCTCATTTTCTCTTCTTCCCCTTTTTCGTTTCCTCGTTCTCACATCCTCTCTCCTCCTCCTCCTCCTCCTCTTCCTCCTCCTCCTCCTCTTCCTCCTCTTCCACCTCCGTCACCCTCGCTAGTTCCACCAGCTTTTTCCTGGTGGAACTGGGGACCGGTCTGGTCTTCCGTGTGTGTGTGTGCGTGTGTGTCTGTTTCATCTCGGTCTTGAACCACGTGTTAGACTTGTGATTAACAACTGTTACCCTATCTGACGAGAGCTCAGAGCTCGTGTATGCCCCTATCTATGGTTAATATTGTGATCTCACACAGACACGCGCATAAACACACACACACACACACACACACACACACACACCTTCTTGATTGCCAAAGCATTTCCCAGGCCTGGACGGGGACCGAACTCAGATTTCTGAATCAGTGGACAAGCGTGGTACCACGACACCAGTAAGCCGTGTGTGTGTATGATCATGTCTACGCCACCTTGACCTCTGGAAGCGTCGAGTCTCTTCTCTGTTGAATGGAATCGTTTGGCGTCAGTCAGAAGGAAATTCTAAAGTATGGCGACCAATGGGTGTGTGTGTGTGTGTGTTAAGTATTTATCTGTTTATTTCTTTTTATTTTATTTTTTTTTTCTTCCCTTCACTCGAGGGAGCGTGACTGTCAAAGTGACCCAAAATCTTTAGTTTATTATCAACTTCTCTGTTTTCTTCGTTCACAGTTTTATCTTCTCTCTCTTCTTCATTTTTTCACCTTTGCAATGGAATGGTTTCAATCTTGCAATGCTGCAAGAATTGCACCCCGCTGTGCTCCGCTTGAACCTTTTGTTTGCCGTGAATTCCTATACGTATTTTGTTCTGGGCTTCCGCATGTATCACCAGCTCCGACAGCTGAGTTCGTATAATTAAAAACGACTTCGGTTACAATATTCTATTTTTCAAATCTCCAAATATCAAATTATCATTCCGTCATATATAGCAAAGCTGAACGAGGAGATTGTAAACCTATACGAACTGTTGAAATGCTCTTAGAGAAGTCTAGGTTTTTGTAAACGAAGTCATATTCTAGTTATTCAAATGGAGGTTGGAGGTAGAATGTTGGAGGAAAAATAGCCTAGTGTGATAACCATCAGCACCAAACTATTCTATTCAGCCGAAGGAATTAGGGAGAAGCTGAGTCAGTACAGAACGGGTGTCTCGGTCGATGGGGACCCCGTTCAGTCAGTAGAAAAAAAAAAAAAAAAAAAAATGTGCCCCCCCCACCATCACCACCACCGCCACACCCCGCCCATCAGCTGCTGTATGAAATCTTTGAGCTTAACCAGAATATTATCTGTCAAGGGCGTCGCCTTGAGTGTTGTTGAAGAGGATAAGAATAATTGCAACGCTTACGTTGCGCTATTAATATTTGTACAATATTATTGTTATTGTTACTTCTTTTATTATTGTTGCTATTGATATAGATGTTGGTGTTATATATATATATATATATATATATATATATATATATATATATATATATATATATATATATATATATTTAACAACCGCCAATTGATGGCATAGTTTGTTAGTTACTACGGCACTTGTCATATGATCGCTGAGTTCGAGTCCTCGGCAGTACCATATTTCAATTTCTGCATGTGGCCCCATTGGGTTTCCCGATGCTTGATGGCTTAGAATTAAATTGCGTTGTGGTTGTTAAAAAATGTATCTAATCACTGGGACCCATTCAGTGTTGTACATATATATATATATATATATATATATATATATAAAATATAAAATGTGATGTATGTGTGTGTATATATATATATATATATATATGTGTGTGTGTACATATATGTATATATATATGTATATATATATATAAATATGTACATATATATATATATATATATATATATATTTATATATATATATATATATATATGTATATATATATATATATATGTACATATATATATATATATATATATATATATATATATATATATAAATGTGTGTGTGTGTGTGTTTTAGTCATTTAATACTTTATTTTCTATTTCTTTTCGAAAAGATCCCCATTTCAACTCTGAAAAACAATGGAAGGTCCAACCATGTGACCAGCTGTCTGTTGAGTGTGTAACGAGGTTGTTCACATTGAGCGCGTGAACAAATTAATGAACCAAGTTTATCTGAACTCGACATTTGCCGGTTAAGCCGGAGGTTGGGGTCGGCATTCCTCCTTAGTTTTCGAGTTTAATTAACTGCCGCGTTGACAGAGATCAACAGGTGTGTTGTTTCTACGTCCCTCTCTCTCTCTCTCTCTCTTTCTCTTTTTCTCTTTTTCTTTGTCTTTTTCTTTTGTCTCCCCTATCGCTCGTCCTAGCCATATCTCCGCCATCTCTTGTTTTTCTCTCTCCTCCTTCTCCTTCAGCCGGCTACGTGCCGGCCACAATGGCCGGTCTGCCCAGCCGGCCGGGCGTCCGGCCGGCGAGGTCAAACCGCCGGTGCTCCTCTGTGGTGTCGCCGGCGAAAGAGAAGTCTCTCTCTCTCTCTCTCTCTCTCTCTCTCTCTCTCTATATATATATATAAATATATATATCTCTATATCTATATATATATATATATATATATATATATATATATATCAATCTATGTATCTCTAGCTCTGTCTATCTTTCACTCTCATTCTCTTTCTCTCTTGCCCTTTTTCCTTTTCCCTCCGTCCTCTCTTCGTACCTCTCACTTGTTTATGATACCCTTCTCTTTCTTTTTCCCCTTTTTTCGTATCTTAGTTTTCCTACAATCCTTTCTTCTTCCTCCATTCCTCCTTCCCTTCCTCTCTTCCTTCCTCCCTCTCTTCCTCCCTGTCTTCCTTCCCTTCCTCTCTTCCTCCCTTCCTCCCTCTCTTCCTCCCTGTCTTCCTCCTCTTCACCCTATCGTTCTTCATCTATCCTTCCTTGCACCCATCCCTTCTTTTTTCTTTCCTCCATCTTCTTCCTCTTCTTCCTCTTTTCCCATTTCCTTTTCCTCCTCCTGTCTCATTCCATACCCTTCAGAAGCGGATCTTAACCTTTTTCCGACCTCTGCACCCCCTGTTGTCAGGGTGAGGTAGTTCGACACTCTAACATATGCTTACAGGGAGTACAGCTGCTACATTACTACAGGGAACGGACTTTTCCAGCACCACATAAAATCTATTTCAGCGTACCCTGAGTGCTAGGGTGCTAGGGGAAAATACCCCTAGGGAAAAATTCCCCGAAAAATACCGCAAGGAAAAACCCCTGGAAAAATACCCAAAGGGAAAAATCCTCGGCTTTGCTGTTGACCTAACCTAATCTAACCAACTTCTTTTCCTCTCCATCTTTGATTGATTTAATTTACCCGAAAGAGGATTGTGTTCTTTTGGGGATTTTTTTCCTGGGGATTTTTTCATATGGGGTGTTATTTTCCTTCGGGGGATTATTTCATGCTACCGAGTGGTATCACCACCAGGGTAAGAAACACTGCATCCTGTGGTACGGAAAGGGTGCTGGAAAGGGGGTAAGGAGTGCTGGAGGAAGAAAGAGCAGAAGGATGGAGTGCTGGAGTTAGGGATGGCTACTCCGTATGGCTTTTAATGGCAAAATCTTCAGCTCTTCCGATACCGAGGAGATGCTACGATGATGAATAAATTCGTCTGGCCGTATCTGAAATCGAAGGAAAAGTGCCATCTGGCAATCAAAGAGGTTATTCGAAGAAAATAAGAGGTTCCACAAACATGAATAAAATACCCTGACAGCACTCGGGGTGAAAGGAAATGTGTCACCCATTAGGAAAGGGGTTGAAAGAGCATATAGGGACAGGGGTATCGACACACCTTGACGGTCAGACAGACAGGCCGACAGACATCTGTCTAGTGGCTCCGATGGAGCGCGTGACCCGGGTTTGAAAAGGTCACGGTGGGTTTGAACCCTTTCTGGAGTCTTAGGGATCCTTCTGTAAGGGATTGGATCGCTTTTGGAGTTCAACCCCTTCCCCCCTGCTCCCCATTTGACCACAAAATCCTTCTCCATGTTTTGTAAGACATCCGGGAAAAAATACTTGTGCAGTATGAGACCAGGAATGCCAATGAGACTATATATGTATATATATATATATATATATATATATATATGTGTGTGTGTGTGTGTGTGTATATATATATGTAAATACACATACACGCATATATATATATGTATATATATATATACACATATATATATATATATATATATATATATATATACATACATATATATGTATATGTAAATACACACACACACACACACACACACACACACACACACATATATATATATATATATATATATATATATATATACAGTATATATTATCCACACTCCGTCGATGACGCAAATGGATTGGTTCCGTCCTTCCATTCCCATAAGAGCCGTGAATACAAAATTCTCACCGACATGGGAACACACACAAACACATGCACACACACGCACACGCACACATCAGTTAAGGGCATAGTATTTACCCCCTTCAAAAGAGTAACATCGCTTATGGATGTAGTATGACCCGAGACATGGTGGATTTATTCAGGTCAGGGATGGACCTCGGGCTGGGAAGGAAGTCTCCTCTGGCTGATGTGACCTTCGATCAGACTGCGGTTCTCCCCATAGCTGAAGGTTTATTATTGTTGTTATTATTATTATTATTATTATTAGTATTATTATTATTATTATTATTGCTATTACTGTTATTACTATAATTATTACTATTGTTATTGCTATTGCTTCTTTTGGCTATATAGTTAGATCATCATTATTATTATTATTGTTATTGCTTCTTTTGGCTATATAGATAGATCATTATTATTGTTGTTGTTATTGTTATTGCCATTGCTTCTTTTGGCTGTATAGATAGATCATTATTGTTATTGCTATTGCTTCTTTTGGCTATGTAGATAGATCATTATTGTTATTATTATTATTATTATTATTATTATTTTTTTTTTCTATTGCTTCTTTCGGCTATATAGATAGGTCATTATTACTATTATTATTATTATTATTAAATTGTTGTTGTTATTGCCATTGGTTCTTTTGGTTTCAGAAAAATAAACAAAGAAGTGTGCCTCTGTTTCGAAAAGGAACAACGTGCGGTCACTCTCCAACACCCTGTGGCACTCCACTTGTGCCTCTCACTTCTCATCCTTCTACTCCTCGTCATCCTCCACTTCCTCCTCCTCCTCCTCCTCCTCCTCCATCTTATCCTCCTCATTATCTTCCTCTCCTTTTTTTTTCCTTCCCTCGTGTTCTCCTGCTCCCTCATCTCTCTGTTGTTGCTTCGCTCCCTCGCCTTTTGCTTCCTTTCGTGCACCGGGCACAAGGGGGCGGGCGTAGTGGGCAAGGACAGGTGCCCCATAGGTTGCGGGACCACGCACACAAAGCCTCTGTCGGACCATCCATCAGAAGGGGATCGTGCGTATGTGTGTATTCGCGCGCGCGCGCATGTATGTGTGTGTGTGTGTGTGTGTGTGTGTGTGTGTGTGTGTGTGTGTGTGTGTGTGTGTGTGTGGTCTAAGTAAATTATACACCACAGGTTAGTGCTTACGCTCGGGGAGCCCCTTTCTCATAATACAGCTGTCATAGTTGACCTTGAACCCAGGAAATGGTCTGGGGCTCAAACTACTTCTGGAGGCAGACTATACCAACTGTCCGGAACCTTATTTGGGAAACAGAATTATCTACGTCCTTTTTTTGCTCATTTATTCTCTTACATACGTTATTGCGTGGTTTTATATGTCTGTGTCCGTATTTGTATGTGTGGGTGTGTTGGTGTATATATATTGTGTGTGTGTTCTCATCACTGTGCTCTATTTGTTGATAATTACACGATTAGAACAATCAATCATGTCTCATTTATTAACCTTATTATGTAATTCGCTTGTTTCAATTCTTTATTGTTGTGTGTGTGTGTGTGTGTGTTCTCTCTTAATTTTATTCTTAAATGAGTGTTAATAGATGAGTCAACTCAAGCTGCAGTTTGTTTTGAACTCTGGGATGCAGATTCCCTCCTCTCTGTGTGTGTATGTGTGTGTGTGTGTGTGTGCAGTTTGTTTTGCACTCTGTTTGGGATGTATATTCCCTCGTGTGTGTGTGTGTATGTGTATGCAGTTTGTTTTGAACTCTGGGATGCAGATTCCCTCTGTGTGTGTGTGTATGTGTGTGTGTGTGCGCGTGCGTGTATGCTCGCACGTGCGTGTGCATGTGCATGGACAGTAGCTCCGAGTGTGGGTTGTGCTTGTGTAGGAGGTTCGAACACTCGTGTCCATTTGAGCCCACATGATAGTGCATTCATTATGTGAACGCTCGAACGTATACGTTCTGTATACGTGCGCCGCGCGTGCACGCACACACACGCACACACATTCATGCATAGGTATGAGTACATAATAGATGAAAGTACATATAGATTGGCTTGTATATGTGTACATTATATATATATATATATATATATATATATATATATATATATATATATATATATATATATATATATATATAATACACTCACGCAATGTAATTTACCCTGTCTTGGACCCCGTGTTGGACTCATGATCGACACATGTTACTTTCCCAAATGAAAACACAGATATCATACTCTCCTATATATGGGTAATGACGTTATGTGGTTGTGCATGTGTGTGCGTGTGTGCTTGCTCACAGATGTACACGTCACTGAAAGAGAAGAGAGAGAGAGAGAGAAAGAAAGAGTGAGAGTGGAAGCGTCGTATCTTGGTTGACGCGTGCTGGTCTGTCCTGTTCTTGGTTGTAGGCGGCGCGTCGGAGGCACGTGACCCCGCTGATCACTATCGAGTGGCGATAGATGGACGATGGGCTCAACAAGGGCGAGGGCACTTTGTTAATGAGGCGGAATTTCGTCCTTGGTTGTACGACTTGTGGGCTCGTTGGGCTGTTGTGCTATCTCACGTTTCTCTTTCGGTTTTATGCGCGTCTGTGTATGCATATGTTGTGTACACACACACACACACACATATATATATATATATATATATATATATATACACATTTATTGCTGCTGTCATCTATACTTGGTTCATATTATTTTAGATCGGTACAAATATATCTTTCGTTGTTAATTTGGTACAATGTCTTTTTTCAAAAACTCACAATTATTTCAAGAGACCTATTGTATGTAGTGATATATTTTATACTCGATAACGAAAACTTTATTTGTTAACTTTTGAGTTAACATGGGTTAAGTTCTGGGGGTCCGCAAGAGTCCCATCAGGTCCTGGTTATTCGATACTGGGAGAAAGAGATTAAGAGATGGGATGGGAGTTCGAGTGTCTGGGTCAGTTCGAGTGTCTGGGTCAGTGCGAACGCTTACAAAAAAAAAAAAAAAAAAAAAAAAAAAAAAAAAAAAAAAAAAAAAAAAAAAAAAAACCACACCATTCCCCTCCCCCACATCTGAATAAACTCGCTTGTTACTTAGCAGAACATAATCAGAGAGGATTAACACCGTCTTAGCCTTGCCAGTTGATTAAAAATCGTCTGTCACTTTCCTGAATTGATTTATGTAGTGTGACCACAGCAAAATAGGTTTAATTGCTGTTCCCAAGAAAAATAATTGATTTCAATATTATATTCCCAAGGTCTATTTTATGCATAAATGAAATGTTTATCCGCTCGTGTTATGTTTGTCGTTTATAGGCTTATAACCAAAGCTTACTTCTACAGATGTAAAGTAGGAAAAAATATATGTAGGAATCGAATGTTTTTCTTCTGTTAAAACTATAATGAAGATAAGAATTTTGTGTTACGAATTTGGGGGGCAACTTTCAACGAGGCATTAAAATAATTCGCCATTATTGTATATTTGATCAAGATACCTCCATATTTTTAGCATATACATATATATATATATATATATATATATATATATATATATATATATATATATATATATATATAATAGAAATGCTAAAAACGTGAGCTCACAAATGCAGGAGTAACAACCAGGAAAGAGAAAATGCTGAAGCAACACATTTTCGTGTATTTACATCTTCATTACTAAGTACAGAGAAGAAAGTACAAAAGGAAGAATTGAATTACATATGTGGCTTGTTCACCCATATATGTATATCCATAATTAATATCTCCGTTTTTGTAACTTCTCTGTACTAAGTACGCGCACGCACACACACACACACACACACACACACACATATATATATATATATATATATATATATATATATATATATATACATATATATATATATATTAATATATAGTGGAACATGATCCCTTAGTGGTTTTCCTGGACTTATGAGAAGCATATGATCACATCCCTTGATCGTAATCAATTACGGTCAGGATAGATCAGGAATAGATTATGTCTTAATTGATTATTCATAAGACTCAATCAAGATGAAGGAGAGCTGATCAGGATTGATTGCAGTCATTTCGCAATGCACTGATAACAGTTGGTTTCTAGTGTCCTTTTCTAGATTGTATCTTCCTAGAAGCCCAAACACTTTGGGCAAAGGTGACGAAATCAGGCACAGTTAAGCGTCTCCTGTCATGGGATTCAACGTAGGACAATTGTATTTCATATCGCTAAAATAAATGTCCTCAAATATTTGCCAGGTTGTAACGTATGGTAAGTGCAAATACTATGTCGCCAAAATAAGTGGCAACAAATATTTACCTAGTAATGTACACGGGCTAAACGCGTGAGGTCCCGTCTCTTTGCTGCTTCCGTGATTACCTAGTTGTAACGTAGCTATGCTCGTAGGGTTCCGTCCTTGAGCTGCTTTCGTGACCCTGTAACAAGTGTCTGTACGAAATGAGTCGTTTTTATTGTTGTTAGTAATACCAGACGATGTTAATAAGCTGAGTGCCCGACATAAATCTGTTTTTATTTATTTATTTGTGTGGTTATTTATTCATTATAACCCCCTAGTGAATAAAATTGTATGAACCTGAGTGAAATTCATTTGAAATTCACCACAGCGAAGGAGCTGTGATGGTCCGGCGTTTTGAGCGCTCGGCCTTCTCCCCAAGGTCGTCAGGATTAAATCCATCCAGTTGGACTTCCTGCTATGCAATGAATGTATATGTGTGTGTATATATATATATATATATATATATATATATATATATATATATATATATATATATTAGTTGATTAATAATTACGGCGTATTGTTCTCTGTTGGAAGTCCCCGTTATCTGAAATTAAAATTTCCAAAACCTGACCTTTCGAATACCAGACGCAGTTTGTAATCTAATGTGTTTTTGAATATTAGAGGTTTCTGAATTTGAGACATTCTCAGTAGATTATTCTGTGTTCGAAAAGTGGTCTGGACCTGATGGCGCCCCTTTTATTTATTTGTTATATTATATTTTTCATTTAAGTAATTATTCATTTGTTTATTTACTCATATTTAGGTGAGAGATCAGCTTCATAACAAAATATCGTCTCACTAAAATATCCAGGTATGAAAAAAAATATATAGAAAATATATAAATTTCATCTTGTTAAAGATATCTGAAGATATCAGTATATTAAATCTGTTTGAATCAGGTACTTAAACGTATTTTGAAATCTAAGTAATTTCAAATAAAGAATTGATACAGAAGATAATGATAAGACTGTTCCCTCCAGCAAAGAAACTGGACTTTATTTAATTAATTAATTAATTAATTTATCTATTAATTTTTTAATAGTGTACCCAAGTCCCGTTAGTACAGGAAAGGGAGGTTTCAAATTACTCATTATACTAATGACGTCACAATAGGGGCCCCTAAAAGTGAATTAGAGAAAAAAGAAATATTTCCGCTTGGAGAGACTAATGCACGTCTTATGGAGACTGGGTAATGACATATACACACGCACATATACCCACTCTCACACACACACATACACACACACACACACACACATACACACACACACACACACACACACATGCGCCGAGTTCGAGTCTCGCGCAGGGCTGAAGATCTTAGCATCGATGCACTGCGAACCGGTACTCCAACGCTGATAGGCAAGTAGTTTTGTGTGTGTAAAGTCACAACATTACCTATAGTTCGTGCCATATATTAGCTCTGATTTCTCATCCGGGGGGCTAATAGCTGCCGACCACGAGCCCAGCATGTGATCCAACACCGTGGTGATTCTCTCTCTCTCTCTCACACACACATACACACATACACACACACACACACATACACACAAACACAAACAAACAAATCCCTGTATATATATATTTCTTTTACACTCCATATAAAATGTCGTCATTAACCCCAGTCAGTACTATGACATTCGCTATATATTCTGTTGTGGCTAACGCCAGACTGTTCCATTCGGTTGAGGAACGCCATCTCGACAAAAGGTTTTGCACAGTTCGCCGTCTGTCCCCGTCTTTTTTGCCGGCTGCTGTCCTAAAGTCTTGTCCAGCCGGCCGGCAGAGGAAGCCCATTTCTTCGTCCGGCGCGCCGGAATGCGTCTGTGCCCGGATTAGTGCACTGGGTAGTCCGGATTACTGCCGGACTGACCGGAGTGGGGTGGGGGGGGGGGTAGTGAGGTATATACCACTTCCACCCCGACCCCCCCCCCTTTCCCCCCCATCCACCCACCTAAGCTCCTGTTCCGAGTCTTCCTTGCTCTTAGTTTTGATCCCCTTCACTTCTTCCTCTCCTCGCTCCTCTTCCTCTTCTTTCCATATCTCCTTATTTCCCTTCCTCTTCTGCCTTCACCTCCTCGTTCTCCTCCTCTTTCTCTTCTTCCTCCTCCCCTCCTCTTCTTTCTCCTCCTCCTTATCCTCTTTCTCCTCTTGTTCCTCCTTGTCATCGTCCTCCTCGTCGTCCTCTCTCTGCTCAGTCCCTCATCTCTTCCACGTTTTCATTTCCTGCTCCCCCCTTCACTCGCCTCTCATCCTCCTCCCCTTCTCTATCTCCTCCTCTCCTCTCCTCTCCTCTCCTCCTTCACTTCCTCTTCGCGTCTCTTATTTCATTTGATCCCGTTGTTCTAATTCCCTCCAATTTTGTTTGTGTTCCATCTGCTGTTGTTGTTTCTTTGTTTCTTTCTCCATCTTCTCCGTCTCTCTTGTCTTCCTTCTCATTCTTTTTGTTGTCGCTCCTCGTTTACCGCCCTCCCCTTCCTCCTCACCCTTCCCCTCCCCAATCTCTTCTCCCTCATCACCACGTTCTCCTCTTCCTCCTCCTCCTCCTCCTCCTCCTCCTCCTCCCAGTTTCACTTCTTTCTCAATCCAACTCATTCTCCCCACTTTCTTATCTCCCCGCCCATTTCTTCTTCCTCTCTTTCTCTCTATTCACATTCTTCTCCTCCTTCTCTTCGCCTTATCTTCTTCCTCCCCAGTTTCCTCATCCCCAGCCTTACCTACAGTGTCCTTCCTCTTCTCCCCATCTTTCTTCTTCCTTATCTTTCCTCCCCTTCTTCCTGTCTCCTCTTCTTTGTCGCTTTCTCTTCTCTTTCCTTCTAACCTTTTGTGTTGACGAACAGACTCCAGCAGACAAACACAGACACGGGGAAAGTGGAAGTGAGTCAGTAGTTCTCTCTCTCTCTCTCTCTCTCTCTCTCACACACACACACACACACACACACATACACACGCACACTCACTCTCTCTCTCTCTCTCTCTCTCTCTCTCTCTCTCTCTCTCTCTCTCTCTCTCTTTGTGCTCCTTTTGTTCCCATTGTCTCGCCTTTATGAAGATTTACCTTTCACAAGGAAACAGTCATAAAGTTAGGTCATATCGTAGTAAAGTTACGACTTTGACTAGAAATTGGATCACTTGTCACTGATTCTCATGGAGGTATATGACCAAAATATTAGATTTTTTCGATTTGACTTACGATGTGGGGGCGAGAGTCGATACAAGCGAAGCCAAAAAAGAAGAAGAAAAAAAGTTTTTATATTCACGCGATTAGAAAAGTCAGTTTTTTGTCTTCAGTGCTCCTCGAGTCGATAAATGAAATGATCGTGTCGATGGATTTGTTTATTTGTTTATTTATTCATTGATGTGTTTATTTGTTTATTTATGTATTTTTAGTTGTGCGAAGATGAATCGTCTTGCTGACACAGGACAGGTGAAGAAGCGAGTTCGTTGCTGACTCTCCGTTGAAGATTTACAGACACGTAAAAGGGGCAAAATAGACACAGGCATCAAACTAGGTACACACAGACATTAGGTTAGGTAGACAGACACAGACGAATGTTCACAGACACAGACAGGAAGCTAGATGGTTTAGGAGAAAAAAAGAGGCGAAAAAGACATAGACACAGATGAGGACAGACACAGACAGGAAGCCAGGTGACATAGGAGGAAGAAGAGGCGAGAAAGGCACAGACACAGACGAAAACATACAGACACAGACAAGAAGCTTGGTGACTTAGGAGGAAGAAGAGGCGAGAAAGGCACAGACACAGACAAGAAGCTTGGTAACTTAGGAGGAAAAAATAGGCGATAAAGAAACAGACACAGACGAAGAAGACACACAGACCCGGACAGGAGTCCACCGAGGCCTTCGGGCCGGGCGGATGTTCCCGCGGAGGGCAGGACATCCGCCCCCATGCTGCACTTGGTCTGCACTGACAGTTGGTTTATGTACTCGCTGTACACGGGTGTACGATATGTACTTGTCTCATATACTAAGCCAAAAATTGGTGTACATGTAGGCCTATGGGCATTCGAGATAAAGTGTGTAACCATCTCTCATGCACTTTGTTTGGGATGTGTTATTCTATGGAAGATGGTTATGTGTTGTGCTTCTGTAGTTTTAGCCAAATGCTTATGTATAGATAGGACGGCTATCGTAATCGTAATAATAAATAATCATTACATATATATATATATATATATATATATATATATATATATATATATACACACTATTTTCGCACAAGCCTTTTGTCTTCTGAAATGGCGAACTTTTATGGGATCCAATCCTGTGCCATGCAACTTGATCCTAATCCCCTGCTATGTCGGATCTAGCTTATGTTTCCGCCTCTTATGGTATGTTAACATGATGTGATGCTTGTTTGTTTCCTTGTCGGTTCTTTTCGTGTGATGCGTCCGTTGTCGTGCTCCGTGGAGTGTCGCAGATGAATAAAATCACCTGACGGCAGCCAGGATTAAAGTAAAGGTACCACTTAGAACGAAAGAAGTTGAGTGACTTTGCACGTGTCATGGTGGTTATTATAGTTGTGTAGTGGAGTTCCGCAGGTTTAAGTCGAACGTTTCATCTATCTTATCTATCCAGTTTAGAATTAGTGTTGAGTTTGTATAATTGTGGTCAGTTATGAAAATGATTATGTGAATAATATTTTTCATTTACCTATGATTTTCAGCTTTAATAAGGGGGTTGTATTAATACGTTCAGAGAGGAAGTGGATGCGTTTTTACAAGATCAGTTATGAAACTGAGTATATAAAGAGTATGATTAATTTGCCATTGATTATAAGGTTAATAAATTAATATTACACCCAGAGATGAAGAGCAGATGATGATGCTCCTCTTCACACACACACATGTACACAACTACCTTGCATACAATTGGCACTGTGCCAGATTTGGTGTTGATTCTCGCTCAGAATCAGCTGCTTTGCCTCTTTCGCATAAATCACTGAAAGAGAAGAAGTGGACCAAACGTGAGGGTTCCAGAGTTGATGAAAATGTGCGAAAATTTTTGGAACTGGGGCCCCCCCACCCCCCCCTTTTTTTTTTTTTTTTTTTTTTTTTTTTTTTTTCTTTCTTTCTTCCTTCCTTTCTTTCCTGGACTACGATTTTTTTAATCTTCTTGTCTTCCTACCTGTTTCATTTATGCTCTTTTGTTGTTTCAAATGTATCTTTCGCTCTGTGTGTGTTTGTGTGGGTGTCTTTATGCATGTGTTCTATGTATGTCTTTGTGGGTTTGCGTGCGCGCGCGTGTGTGTGTGTTTTTGTGTATCTGTCCTCACGTGAGGAAGGTTTGGCGTTTTGTCTCCAGGCTTGGTAACCCTCTTGGTACATGATTTTCGATTTCATGAGGTCTTTCTCCCTCTCCCCTCACTCTCCTCCCCACGTAAATATTGTTCCACGTGTATTTATATATTTTTTATTTATTCAGTTCTGTGTTCTATTTGTTTATCTTTAAATGTCATGTATTCATTTTTGTTTATCTATTCGGTTTGTTT
>NC_134818.1:23636281-23666281 GCF_046742065.1 Oratosquilla oratoria | reverse complement strand
TCTTCTGCCTTCACCTCCTCGTCCTCCTCCTCTTTCTCTTCTTCCTCCTCCCCTCCTCTTCTTTCTCCTCCTCCTTATCCTCTTTCTCCTCTTGTTCCTCCTTGTCATCGTCCTCCTCGTCGTCCTCTCTCTGCTCAGTCTCTCATCTCTTCCACGTTTTCATTTCCTGCTCCTCCCTTCACTCGCCTCTCATCCTCCTCCCCTTCTCTATCTCCTCCTCTCCTCTCCTCTCCTCTCCTCCTTCACTTCCTCTTCGCGTCTCTTATTTCATTTGATCCCGTTGTTCTAATTCCCTCCAATTTTGTTTGTGTTCCATCTGCTGTTGTTGTTTCTTTGTTTCTTTCTCCATCTTCTCCGTCCCTCTTGTCTTCCTTCTCATTCTTTTTGTTGTCGCTCCTCGTTTACCGCCCTCCCCTTCCTCCTCACCCTTCCCCTCCCCAATCTCTTCTCCCTCATCACCACGTTCTCCTCCTCCTCCTCCTCCTCCTCCTCCTCCTCCTCCTCCCAGTTTCACTTCTTTCTCAATCCAACTCATTCTCCCCACTTTCTTATCTCCCCGCCCATTTCTTCTTCCTCTCTTTCTCTCTATTCACATTCTTCTCCTCCTCTTCGCCTTATCCTCTTCCTCATCCCTAGCCTTACCTACAGTGTCCTTCCTCTTCTCCCCATCTTTCTTCTTCCTTATCTTTCCTCCCCTTCTTCCTGTCTCCTCTTCTTTGTCGCTTTCTCTTCTCTTTCCTTCTAACCTTTTGTGTTGACGAACAGACTCCAGCAGACAAACACAGACACGGGGAAAGTGGAAGTGAGTCAGTAGTTCTCTCTCTCTGTCTCTCTCTCTCTCTCTCTCTCTCTCTCTCTCTCTCTCTCTCACACACACACACACATACACACACACACACTCTCTCTCTCTCTCTCTCTCTCTCTCTCTCTCTCTCTCTCTTTGTGCTCCTTTTGTTCCCATTGTCTCGCCTTTATGAAGATTTACCTTTCACAAGGAAACAGTCATAAAGTTAGGTCATATCGTAGTAAAGTTACGACTTTGACTAGAAATTGGATCACTTGTCACTGATTCTCATGGAGGTATATGACCAAAATATTAGATTTTTTCGATTTGACTTACGATGTGGGGGGCGAGAGTCGATACAAGCGAAGCCAAAAAAGAAGAAGAAACAAGTTTTTATATTCACGCAATTAGAAAAGTCAGTTTTTTGTCTTCAGTGCTCCTCGAGTCGATAAATGAAATGATCGTGTCGATGGATTTGTTTATTTGTTTATTTATTCATTGATGTGTTTATTTGTTTATTTATGTATTTTTAGTTGTGCGAAGATGAATCGTCTTGCTGACACAGGACAGGTGAAGAAGCGAGTTCGTTGCTGACTCTCCGTTGAAGATTTACAGACACGTAAAAGGGGCAAAATAGACACAGGCATCAAACTAGGTACACACAGACATTAGGTTAGGTAGACAGACACAGACGAATGTTCACAGACACAGACAGGAAGCTAGATGGTTTAGGAGAAAAAAAGAGGCGAAAAAGACACAGACACAGATGAGGACAGACACAGACAGGAAGCCAGGTGACATAGGAGGAAGAAGAGGTGAGAAAGGCACAGACACAGACGAAAACATACAGACACAGACAAGAAGCTTGGTGACTTAGGAGGAAGAAGAGGCGAGAAAGGCACAGACACAGACGAAAACATACAGACACAGACAAGAAGCTTGGTAACTTAGGAGGAAAAAATAGGCGATAAAGAAACAGACACAGACGAAGAAGACACACAGACCCGGACAGGAGTCCACCGAGGCCTTCGGGCCGGGCGGATGTTCCCGCGGAGGGCAGGACATCCGCCCCCATGCTGCACTTGGTCTGCACTGACAGTTGGTTTATGTACACGGGTGTACGTTATGTACTTGTCTCATATACTAAGCCTAAAATTGGTGTACATGTAGACCTATGGGCATTCGAGATAAAGTGTGTAAGATGGAAGATGGTTATGTGTTGTGCTTCTGTAGTTTTAGCCAAATGCTTATGTATAGATAGGACGGCTATCGTAATCGTAATAATAAATAATCATTACATATATATATATATATATATATATATATATATATATATATATATACACACTATTTTCGCACAAGCCTTTTGTCTTCTGAAATGACGAACTTTTATGGGATCCAATCCTGTGCCATGCAACTTGATCCTAATCCCCTGCTATGTCGGATCTAGCTTATGTTTCCGCCTCTTATGGTATGTTAACATGATGTGATGCTTGTTTGTTTCTTTGTCGGTTCTTTTCGTGTGATGCGTCCGTTGTCGTGCTCCGTGGAGTGTCGCAGATGAATAAAATCACCTGACGGCAGCCAGTATTAAAGTAAAGGTACCACTTAGAACGAAAGAAGTTGAGTGACTTTGCACGTGTCATGGTGGTTATTATAGTTGTGTCGTCGAGTTCCGCAGGTTTAAGTCGAACGTTTCATCTATCTTATCTATCCAGTTTAGAATTAGTGTTGAGTTTGTATAATTGTGGTCAGTTATGGAAATGATTATGTGAATAATATTTTTCATTTACCTATGATTTTCAGCTTTAATAAGGGGGTTGTATTAATACGTTCAGAGAGGAAGTGGATGCGTTTTTACAAGATCAGTTATGAAACTGAGTATATAAAGAGTATGATTAATTTGCCATTGATTATAAGGTTAATAAATTAATATTACACCCAGAGATGAAGAGCAGATGATGATGCCCCTCTTCACACACACACATGTACACAACTACCTTGCATGCAATTGGCACTGTGCCAGATTTTGTGTTGATTCTCGCTCAGAATCAGCTACTTTGCCTCTTTCCCATAAATCACTGAAAGGGAAGAAGTGGACCAAACGTGAGGGTTCCAGAGTTGATGAAAATGTGCGAAAATTTTTGGAACTGGGGCCCCCTCTCCCTCTCCTTTTTTTTTTTTTTTTTTTTTTTTTTTTTTTTCTTTCTTTCTTTCTTTCTTCCTTTCTTTCCTGGACTACGATTTTTTTAATCTTCTTGTCTTCCTACCTGTTTCATTTATGCTCTTTTGCTGTTTCAAATGTATCTTTCGCTCTGTGTGTGTTTGTGTGGGTGTCTTTATGCATGTGTTCTATGTATGTCTTTGTGGGTTTGCGCGTGTGTGTGTGTGTGTGTTTTTGTGTATCTGTCCGCACGTGAGGAAGGTTTGGCGTTTTGTCTCCAGGCTTGGTAACCCTCTTGGTACATGATTTTCGATTTCATGAGGTCTTTCTCCCTCTCCCCTCACTCTCCTCCCCACGTAAATATTGTTCCACGTGTATTTATATATTTTTTATTTATTCAGTTCTGTGTTCTATTTGTTTATCTTTAAATGTCATGTATTCATTTATCTATTAGTTGTTTATCTATTCGGTTTGTTTGTTTGTTTATTGTACTGATTTTAAGTATACATGTGGAGTCTTTTTTTGGGTAAGGGTGAATTTACCATTATTGAACTTCCTCACCGTTTTGAAGGAGTAATTACTTCCTACACATTTAACTACCTTAGACACCCCCTCCAATTAACCCAGAATCATGAAGAACACGTCTTATATTGGAGAAAATGTCGGAGAAAACGGCACCACGTGAGAATGAAGTCTTTATTGATGGCACAACATATATCTCGTGTTAGAGCTTTCCCAAGTACAGTGGCGCTATGTGAACAAATTGCTAACATTGCAGAGTGAGGGGAAAGTGTTTTGATACATAACTCATGCGGGACTTTCATACGATAGAAATGAATGAGGGTATGTTCACCATTGCACCATCTTTTGTTCATTTGTTTTCATGATGAACAAAATTTTCATAGGTCATCTGTAGTGTGTCTCACGCACACACACACACACACACACACACACACACACACACACACACACACTCACACACACACACGAGCCAGCCCAGTAAATCGTACGAAGGAATAAGAAAATGTTGCTAAATGATTGCCTTATTCGCAACGTTGAAACGTGTGAAGTTGGACAGAGAAGGTCTGATAGTATGGACCGAAAGAACATAAGAATGAGTAAGACTGCAAGAGACCATAAGGCCTACACTAGGCAGTTCCATATCTGTTACCACCTGTTGTTGTTGTTATTATTATTATTTATTATTATTAATTATGATTATTATTAATTGTTAATTATTATAGGACGAAAGAATATCAAGATGATATAGCAAGAAACTCAAGGACCCTGTATAGGTTATTGACTGCGTATTTCTTGCTGTTGAAATTTTTAGGGACTTTAGTGACCCCTACGGACCAGAGCCATGCACCTTCTTTTTTATGACTGTTGAACCTGTTGAACATTATTCTGGGTAGCAGGTACTGCCCGTGGCCACGCTGAGACTCGGCGTCTGCCCGGTGTTGTGCCTGACAGGAGACTAATCATGAACCAAAGAATGAGGATCACTATCCACTATCCACTATCCCTTCAATCAGATGTCCTCCCCATCTTCGGTGCGCTGTTGTATCCAAGGATAGAAGCTCTGGTTCTTGCTGGCAAAAAAAAAAAAAAAAAAAAAAAAAAAAAAAAAAAAAAAAGCGTTAAGGAGACCATTCTATCTCACAGCTGCATAAT
Organism: Oratosquilla oratoria; assembly: GCF_046742065.1. NCBI lineage: Eukaryota > Metazoa > Arthropoda > Malacostraca > Stomatopoda > Squillidae > Oratosquilla > Oratosquilla oratoria. The sequence continues at coordinate 23,661,659 of NC_134818.1, read as the reverse complement.
CATGTGGAATAAATTAGAAGAAATAATGTAGGCGAACGACTTGGGCAAAATTTGGTAACTGGAAACTAAGACACTCTATGAGCATAGTATCTTTCTTGTATATTGCATTTAGGTAAATACAATCACACACACACGCACGCACACACACACAATCTTTAACAAGCGATACTGGTTCAACCATTACCTGACAATTTATCAAATAAGCTCTCTCTCTTCTCCTCTCCTCTCCTCTCCTCTCCTCTCCTCTCTCCTCTCTATATATAATCAGAGTTTATAATCTTCGTCCATGTACTCGATAAGACTAACGAGCGAAAAGCTCTAGTTTACTAATAAGGGTTTGTGTCCTCACACGGTGTTTTCTCCAACATATTCGTCTTATCTCAATATTTCATGATAATCTTGGATAGCGATTTATATGCACATTATCTTGCCGTTGGCCCGTGCACCAGATGGTCCTTTGTAACAGGGTTAATCTAAGGTCTTGATGCAAAAGGACACTTGCCTTCGACTGTACAAAGGAGTACAAAGGACTATAGTACCCACTGGCCGTTTTGTCCCTTCGAGGTTGTTTTTTCGATTCTGAAACGGGAAGTGGGAAAAGGCGGACTTCTACTCCATCTCTTGTTTTGAAAGTAAAAAAAAAAAAAAGAAAAAGAAAAAAAATGACTCAGGGTAGACTACGGTCTACTGAGGAGAGTACTATTCGTAGATAGGCAAAGGCAGTGTTTCGCAGTCTTTGGTCTATGTGGAGTTTGTGTCTCTTGTTACGGTCTGTTCAAGATCCTGGGTCTGTTTCCATCTGCGATGCTTAGACCGGATAGACCCAGACATAGGGATTTTATTTTTCGTACACATACCAAGGCAGTCCTGCATTGTCTATGGTCTATATGTAGACTTCGTTCTCACTTGTTACATATAATATCACAAGTTCAGTACAGGTTTGTCCATCCGTGCATGTTAGACCGAATAGACCATGTGGGCGATGTACCACGGCCTATGGTCTGAATGTAGAGTTCATAGTCAGAATATATATGATCAGTTCAGTCCTGGTCTGTTTGTCCTTGGCGGTTAGACCAGGCAGATGGTCTGGTGCCAGATGGCGTGAGGATCGGCTATCAAAGAACATGGTGGGCCAGTGGTTAGCGTACTGGTCTCGTGTCAAAGAAGTTACAAGTTCGTAGAAGCCGTAACGAGTAATCAATAGCAACCAAAATAAATAAACAAATAAAGCAGAATAGATGAATAATAGGTAAGGTAAACTGATTATTAGGTAAATTAAGTTGGTGTATCCTTTGATTAATATTTCTTTCTTTTCTCCTTGCAGGTATGCAATTGTGATGACGTCATCCACGGCCCAGATTGGTAAGAGTAAGCTTTTGATACCGTCCCACACGAAAGACTACTTACTAAATTAACTTTACACGGAATAAGTGGTAGCCTATTAAGTTGGACTAGTAATTGGTTGAATGATCGAAAACAGAGAGTTGTTTTAAATGGAAAAACTTCTAGATGGAAAAATGTTACAAGTGGAGTTCCTCAGGGTTCCGTTCTTGGGCCACTTCTATTCATAGTATATATATAAATGATATAGACCATGGACTAAAATCTACTGTTTCCAAATTTGCTGATGATACAAAACTGTGCGGAATGGCAAATGATCACTTAAACCAATTAGATATTCAAGAAGATTTAGATAAATTACAGCAATGGTCTGAAAAGTGGCTAATGAAATTTAACACAAGTAAATGCAAGGTAATGCACATAGGTAAAAAATAACAGTAAGTACGATTACAAGTTATTTGGAAATTCGTTAACAAAAGTGAATAGTGAAAAAGATCTCGGCGTAATTATCAGTAACGACCTCAGATCATCCAAGCAGTGTATTTCAGCCTCTGAGAAAGCAAAAAAGATTCTAGGACTGATTGCGCGATATTTTGGTTTCAAAAGTCCATCACTCGTTAACAAGTTATATAAATCGTTAGTTCGTCCACATTTGGAATATGCTGTTTCCGTATGGTCACCGAATCTCATTAAAGACATTGACAGACTGGAAAAAGTACAACGGCGAGCCACAAAACTGATTCCAAATATAAAAAATAAATCATACGAAAATCGACTAAAACATATGAATCTATTTTCCCTAAAAAAGCGTAGACTCAGAGGTGACTTGATACAGGTCTTTAAAATTCTAAAGGGAATTGACATCAAAAGTGATAAAATTTTCACATTGAATGAGAATCAGACAAGAAACAATGGTCTCAAACTGTCCGGAAATAGATTCAATTTGGAAGTAGGTAGAAACAACTTTGGCAACCGTGTAGTTAATGAATGGAATAAACTTCCTGCACAGGTAGTGCAATGTAGTTCAGTTTGAAGCTTTAAGATCATTTAGATAAACACCTAAGCAAGATGTTGTAATGATTATAATTTATTTTATATTATTTGTTTTTGTTTTGTAATCATTTGTCTGTCTGATTTTCATTTATTATTAGTTATATGTCAATTTATTATTATTTACTATTTACCTGTTTGTTTATTATTTAACTACACCTATGCATTTATTTATTTGTTATTTATATTATTATATTTTTTATTTTATTATTATTATGATTTTTTTCGCATCCGACCTAGATATGGACCAAAAGGTCTCCTGTCGGCATGCTCCGCCTTTGTAATCCTTTGAGTAGAGTGCTTAGGCGCACACACACACACACACACACACACACACACACACACACACACACACACACACCAGAGTTAGTCTGTTAAAATAAATTATTTTTAACTTTTTTAAGTATGTGTTTGCAAGTAATTAAGAAGTGCAGGAAAATAGTACATTTACTTAATCTTTTAATATATATTTGCAAGTAATTATAAGAAATGCAGGAAAATATTATATGTATGCGTATGTTAATGTCAAATACTTGTGTACTTTCGCAATGATGGATAAAGATGAGATTGCTCCCAGGAGGCGCTGAGCTGCGGCCGAAGCCGTCACTTTGCCCCCGTGTGCTTGGACAGTAGGCACAGGAAGCGAGGTCGAAACCAGCGCGACACAGACGGGCATTTAATTATCATTATGAAAATTATAAATTTTTTATATTTTTATTATCATTATTATTAATCCTATTATTATCATCATTATTGTTCTTTTTATTATTATCATCATCATCGTTATTATTATTATTATTATCATTATTGTTAGTTTTCATTATTATTATCATCATCATCATCATCATCGTTTTTGTTATTATTATTATTATCATCGTTATTGTTATTATTATTACGAGTATTATTATCATTATTATTAGTTGTTTTTATTATTATCAACGTTATTAATATTATTAGTACGAGTATTTATCATCGTTATTGTTATTGTTGATATTGTTATTATTGATATTGTTATAGTTATTATTATTATTATTATTGATTACTTGCATTTTTTCCCTTTTGAGTGACAAACGCAACAATATCTAGTATAATCCATTCCCAACGGCCACCGATGACGTGCCACAAATGATAGCACACAAGGCAAAGGTGGCGGCATCACCCGGAGGCAGGCGTCTCCTGGTGTCAGTTCTTCGCACGCCACCTGTGCAGGTGGGGACTGTTCAGATAGCTCCAGCTGGTAATTGATATGTGCTAATTGGGTAATTTTGAGGTGATGAGAATGCCTAAGAAGATGGACGAGGCCTTGTATTTGGTCTCGGCGTGGATGGACGCTTCCTGGTTCTGTTATGACTGCTAGAGTCTGCGATGCAGACTCCGTTGTAAGACGGCTCGTTGGCGGCGGTGGATGGGCTGCGGTCGAGTTAGTTCTACGTGACGTCACGGGTTCCCACATCATTTATAATTGCTATGTGTATATATGTGTGTTTGTGTGTGTACATTCACGAACAGAATTTTTTATCCATGTTACATTTCTCTCAGCGTCATTATAATGTTCTCGTGTCGAGTACGTGATATATGTAATATTTAACTTACACGTAGACAGTTTTTTTAAATAGATGAAAAAAAATCAGACAAAGAATTCTGTATCATGAAAGATTGATAGGGTCAAAACTTTTGCTCTTCAAGGGGGACCCGAGTTCGATCCCCAGCGGCTACCGAAGTCTTCCACTTGCCACTTTTCCCACAAATACGAGCCTGTCGCTATTTATTAATTGATTTATTTATTACTTTTGATTTTTCATTTCGAGGTGTTTTTCTTTCCATTTAATTTAATTTTATTTATTGATTATTTATTTTTATTTATTTATTTATTTATTTATTTATTTATTTATTTATTTATTTGTCTTCCTCTTTCTCTACATCTTTATCTTATCGTCTTCCTTCTCATCGTTGGCTCATATCTTTGCTGCTCTGGACAATTGGGCCAGCGAGATTGAGGAGGCAGAGAGGGAGGAGGAGGAAGAGGAAGAGGAGTAGGCGGAGGCCGCTCTTGGACACGTCAGCTCATCATCAAACGAGCTTTGAAATTCGCGCACGCACACACACACACACACACACACACACACACACACACACACACACACACACACACACACACACACACACACACACACTCTCCACATCCTCTTCCTCCTGTTCCACCTCTTCCTCGTCCTGCTTCTTCTCCTCCACCTCCTCTCCCTCCTCCTTCTTCTTCTCCTCCACCTCCTCTTCCTCCTCCTTCTTCTTCTCCTCCTCCTCCACCTCCTCCTCATCCTTCTCATCCTTCTCCGCGTCCTCCTCCTCCTTCTCATCCTTCTCCTCCTCTTCCTTCTCTTCTTCCACTTTCTCCGTTTTCCTCCTCCGCCACCTCCTCTCCTCCCCTCCTCCTCCTCCTCCTCCTCCTCATCATCATCATCACCATCCTCATCCACCTTCTCTTCCATCTCCTCCACCTCCTCCTCCTCCTCAACCTTCTCCTCCATCTCCCCTTCCTCCTCCAGCTCCTCCTCTTCCTCCTCCTCCACCTCCATGTCCTCCTGCTCCCCTACTTTCTCCTCCTCCTCCTTCTCTTCCACCTCCTCCTGCATCTCCGCATCCTCCTTATCATCCTCATCCTCATCCGTTGTACCATTAAAATTTCTGCAAAATAAAATATTAAGTCGAGGTCCTACTCGAGTAAGTTTTAACCCGCACCAATAATACTGTTACTACTACTACTACTACTACTACTACTACTACTACTACTACTACCACTACCACCACTACTACTACAACTACTACTACGACAACCACCACCACTACTACTACTACTACCACTACTACTACTACTACTACTACTACTACTACTACTACTACTACTTTCACCACCACTTACTACTACTACTGCTACTGCTACTACTACTACTATCACTACAACTACTGCTACAGCCACTACTACTACTACTACTACTACTACGACTACTACTTTCACCACCACTTACTACTACTACTGCTACTGCTACTACTACTACTATCACTACCACTACTGCTACAGCCACTACTACTACTACTACTACTTCCACCACCACCAACACTACTACTACGACTACTGCTACTACTACTGCTGCTGCCGACCTGGATCCCAGTGGAACTGTGTGATGATTCAAACAAATATGATCCTGTCACTCACAGACTCGGTTCATTGGCCCCAAGCTCGCCAGTGACTGGTCCTCAGACATTTTTTCATATTCGTCAGATTTCTTATGTTATGTTTTACTTTGTTAGAGTTTTTCATCAGTTCGGCCTTCAAACGCTGTCATCTAAAAGTCAAGGTCCCCAGTGTGTGCGTGCGTGCGTGCGTTTTTTTTTTTTTTTTTTTTTTTACTATTATTGTTATTATTATTATTATTATTTATTTTTTCATAATTTGAGAACTTGGTACCTCGCATGCATATGAGGGCTGATCTTATTACTACTATTGTTACTAATAATATTACAAATATTACTAATACCACTTCTTATATAACCTATACTACTACTATTACTACAACTACATCTACTACTGCTCCCACTGCTGGTAATACCACGATAACCACTAATTTTTAATAGTTATTACCTAATTCTAATCAAGTACAAAAAGGCTTGCTTAACAATAATGCTACTATTACCAGTACTACCAGTCTTCTACAAATAGCAGCAGTAGTAGTAGTAGCAGCAGCAGCAGTTGTAGTACTAGTGATAGTAGTAGTAATAGTAGTACTCTGTCGTAACTCTAAACTCGAACCAGCGTACACTAGCTTCCCATAGTCGTATATTTGTTTTTCTTTCGTTTTTTTAACATAATTTATGGAGGGGACATGTTTTCTCATTTAGGCAACATTTCCTGCTTTAGTTCTGTGTTAGCCTTCATTAACACCAATTTTGGCGAGTTTTTATAACCAGTGTACACTGTATTACTGTTCTCTCACACATTCTGTGTTTATTTATTCTTTTATTTATTCTTTATTTTTATTTATCTTTTATTTTATTTTATTTTTTTTATGCGTTAATCAGTTTGAGGCATGGCTCTCACTCTCGCAGATTTAGACATGTTTGTTTATGTCGTTGGTAATTTATTATTCGTTTATTCGTATGTTTGAAACAAACTAACAAACTGTATTTATTTAATCATGTAGGTCAATTTACGTATTTATCTAGGAGCGACATGTTTTTTCAATTAACCTTTTCAACTATTTAAGATTTATATTGTTTATTTATTTATTTATTTATTTATTTATTTATTTTATTATTATTATTTTTTTTTATGAATTTTTCTTAGTAATGGCTGATGGATTCGTTCAGGGTCCACTAAAAAGCTGGATAAAACCAACAGCTCTCAGTCAGGAAATTATCTTAGGAAGTACGTGATCATGTTGAGGGTTAGAAGAAAAAGGTCTTCCCCGTTAGAATTGGGTGATTTCGGCCATCACGTGCCAATTATCCCATTGCCGTCGTCATTGTTGTCACAACGTGTCCTTCCCACAGCTGTCAGAGAGAGACACTGCGCTGCTCCCAGAGTCATTAGAGGTTGCCAGCCATTGTCACCAATGGGGCCAATTAAGCCCCATTGTTGGCTGGTGTTGCCCATTTGACAACCCCCATTGTTGCCACTTGCGCAGTCCCTGTTGTCACTTCTTGCGCAAGCACTCTTGTTTACCCTTTGTGCAAGCATTTGGGTGATTTCCTTAGCAAACACCATCGTTATTTTCGTAGTTTAGAGTATTACTATGTCCTTGTTGTTACGCATTGCGTCCCTATTTATTTTGCGCAAGGACCATTGTTACAGCATGCGCAAGCACCATTGTTACAGCTTGCGCAAGCACCATTGTTAATATTGTTACTTGTTGCACAGTCACTGGTGTTAAATCTTGCGCATTCCATATTGTTACTTCAAGTGCATTCCCCATTGTTACGTCCTGCGCAATCACCATTTTTTTTATCTTGTGTGTTGTTATCCATTGCGCAGCCCCATTTCTGCTTCTTGCGCAGTACTCGTTGTAATTCCGTGCACTGTCACCATAGTTACAGTCGCGCAGCATCATTGTCACGATTGCGCGAGCACCGTTGTCACGAATGCGCGAGCACCGTTGTCACGAATGCGCAAGCACGGTTGTCACGAATGCGCAAACTCCATTGTCACGAATGCGCAGATTTAATTGCGCAAGTTGAGTTAGCCTGGGAATATTTGTTCAAGATTCCGTTGCTGTGAGCCTTTCCGGGAGTAAATATTTCAATTGGGGTACAGTGACTCTTAAAGGTTGGCGTCTGGGTTTGCTCCGACCATTTCTGGACAACTTTGCGTTTATCTTATTTTATTATTATTAGTTTTTATGAAGTAAATATCTTACATTACATTTGCATTTATGTGCTAAATTGATAGGCAGAGAGGTTACTGATATATGCGTGTATGTGTTTATATATATATATATATATATATATATATATATATATATATATATATATATATATATATATATGTGTGTGTGTGTGTGTATAATGTGTACATGTTTTAGAAAAATGAAATGTTCTGGTTGTACTGTGAGTTCTGTCTAGGACACAAAATGGGTACACAGACACGCTGTCAAGTAAGATTTGGACGCGCCTTGGTGAGGTCTGTCATTATGAAAATCATAAGCAGTGCAGATGCCATCACAACGACAGTGGTGCCGATTTTATTTGCTTATGCACCGTTGCCACGTTTAGCGCAATCACTGAGTTACAGATAGTGCAAGCAACGTTGCCATGTGTACCGCAAGCATTGTGCTACGTTTAGCGCAAGCATCATTGCCATTATTAGCAAATGCTCTATCGCTACGCATAACGTAAACCACGTATAGTACAACCAGCATGGTCAATGTTAGCAAATGCGCTGTTGCCATGTATAGCGCAAGCAGGGTTGCCACTGTTAGCAAATGCGCTATTGCCATGCTTAGCGCAAGCAGTGTTGCCACTGTTAGCAAATGCGCTATTGCCACGCTTAGCGCAAGCAGCGTTGCCACTGTTAGCAAATGCGCTATTGCCACGCATAGCGCAAGCAGGGTTGCCACAGTTAGCAAAAGCGCTATTGCCACGCTTAGCGCAAGCAGCGTTGCCACAGTTAGCTAATGCGCTATTGCCACGCTTAGCGCAAGCAGCGTTGCCACAGTTAGCAAAAGCGCTATTGCCACGCTTAGCGCAAGCAGCGTTGCCACAGTTAGCAAATGCGCTATTGCCACGCTTAGCGCAAGCAGCGTTGCCACAGTTAGCAAATGCGCTATTGCCACGCTTAGCGCAAGCAGCGTTGCCACAGTTAGCAAAAGCGCTATTGCCACGCTTAGCGCAAGCAGCGTTGCCACAGTTAGCAAATGCGCTATTGCCACGCTTAGCGCAAGCAGCGCTGCCACGTTGACATAACAACATAGCTACTCCGCAGTGTCGTCTCGTGGCGGTCGCGTCCAGCGAGTAAACGAGCTCAAATGACGCCGGGAAGGTCGTTTGTCGGTGCCAACTGCCCCTCGCCCTGCTGGTCTTGTTCTTCTTGTTCTTGTACTTCTTGGTCTTCTTTTTTATCTTCTTGTTTTTATACTTCTTTGTCTTCGTCTTTTTTATCTTCTTGGTTTTCTTTTTCTTCTTCTTCTTCTTCGACTTATTGTATTTCTTGGTCTTTTTCTTCTTGTTCTTCCTCTTCATCCTTGTATTTTTCTCTCTTCTATTTCACTTTCTTCTAGGTCTTCTTCATGGTCGTCTTCTTCTTTTTCTTCTTCTTGCACATTTTTCATGGCCTGGGTCCGCTCAACACTCCGGGCGACGGTTCGTCCGGAGGCTGTAATTTGCAACCGAGTTACAGACAATTTATGCCCCAACAGCAGTGTTGTAGTCGGAATTTTAGGATATAGCATTACAAGTTATGTGTGTACATGTGTGTACATATATGTATACATACACACACACACACACACACACACATATATATATATATATAATATATATATATATATACATACATTATATGTGCGTGTGCTTGTGTACGTATATCACGAAGCCCTTTTCCCCCTGGAGGGGTAGAATCAGAGCGTACACTGACCCCACATCTACTTCATTACCTCGTAGGTGAAGGGTCATCCCTATCCCCTTCACACTAGTCAGGTCAAAGGCAGTGCAGCGAGACACAACATTTGCACAGCAGGGCACAACAACCAGAGCTGGTTTACCTCTACAGATTCATTATATGGCAATCCACCCCCTTTCTCATTCATTCTAGAATTTTACGAAGCAGAAAAAATCCATCAGGCAGCGCTTTTTTCATTATTATTATTGTTATTAATTTACACCCATTCTCCATTCACTCCTCTCCTTTACCCACTCTCTTGCTCGACAGACATTTCTCTTGCACCCAGTGTCTCCTTGATCCCGTCCATCACATTATTCTCGGTCTTGTCCTCATGTTCACTCCAGCCACATCTGCCTTCCACACTTTATGTCCGTCTTTCTTCGCTCATTCTTTCCATATACCCAAACTTATTTGTCAGATATCTTTCCACCCCCCGCTCTCCACCTCACTTCCATATTTAAACAAATGATGATGTAGTCATGAGCAAAAATGTTTACCCACGCTCAGTTCTCACAGCGTCATTATAATTTTCTCGTGTCGAGTACGTGATATATTTTCCTATGTAGTATTTAGCTTATAATTATGTATTTTTCTTGAGTTGAAAAAAATTGTCAAAGATTATTTATTTTGTATCATGACAAACTGTGTGGGTAATTTTTTTTGCTTGTGACTGTACGATTATATAACACTTCTTAACCCCTTCCGCACATAGTGCCACTTACACTATTAGTTCTGCCACCAGACGATTTTATTCAGTAATGGAGGTGATTGACCCCTTTACTACGGCAACATTTACCATAGGATTGAGCTTAGATTTAGCCAGAATAAATTCAACAAAATGCGCTACCATTGCGATGGATCGTCGATATATATATATATATGTATATATATATATGTATATATATGTATATATACATATTATTGTTATTATTTATTTTGTTTTATTTTTCGTGGTTTGCGAGGCTGGTACCCGCTCTGAACCTCACCCTTGCCGGAATTCCGGAACTGTTCCTATATGAAGGGAGGAAAGACAGTGTCTCTACAATAAGATGCCACTCCACATCAGTGACGATACCCGGAGGGGGAAGCCGATGCATTACACACACATCACACAGTGATGCCCAAGTCACCTCAGGTCCTGAGGTGGACATAGGTCAGGGGCCATTACTCAGAGAGGATGCCCTTCCTAACCTCTGCGCTGCGGCCAGGATTCGAACTGATGACGAATCCCCGCGCGGTTACCAGACTCGCGCTCTACCAACCGAGCCACGGCGGGCCCCTTCATCGAGATTGCCTCGATGTTTTCGTTACTGAGATATTTTCTCTTGAATAAAATCGCTTGGCGGCACTTGCCTTCTGCCAGCCTCAGATTTCTCCCTCACCCCCGTACGGGGATTTGGCTTCATATGTTTTATGCAGTCAGTATATTAGGAACTTCTCTACGGACCAGAGTTACGCAGTAGTTTTTCATGAGTGGAGACTAATCTCTCACTATAAGAAAAGAAAAATAGAAACGATAATAATAATAAAAGTAGTAATAATAACAATAGTAATGATAATAATGCTAATTAGTTTTGACTTCTGCTATTCCTCCATTTATGCTGCTTTCCTTAAATCTCTCTTGTGACACCTCTTGGTCGCGATACTGTACTCAAGGATAGAAGCGCTGGTTACACCCTCTTCGACTCGACCTTTCAGGTGCGACACTAAGGGCGGAGGCTGTGGCCATTGACAGAGCGAAATACAATAGCCAGAAGAAAGTCCCTCCGACTGGGTCAACGCATCGTCTAGACACGCACACCATTCACCAGGTGTCGGTTTTGTCCCTTGCAATCTCTCTCTCTCTCTCCCTCTCTCTCTCTCTCTCTCTCTCCCTCCCTCCCTCCCCACCTCTCCCCCTCTGTCTCTCTCTCTCGCTTTCTCTCCCTCTTTCTTTTTCTATCTCTCCCTTCCCCCCTCTCTCTCTATCTCTCTCTCTCGCTTTCTCTCCCTCTCTCTCCCTCCCTCACTCCCTCTGTCTCTCTGTCTCTCTCTCCCGCATTGTCTCTGTCTCATATCTCCCTCTCTCTCCCCCACTTTCTCTCTCTCTCTCGCCTCCCTCTCTTTCTCTCTCTCATCTCTCTCTCCCTCTCTCTCCCCCACTGTCAAACTCTCCTCTCTCTCCTCTCTCTCTCTCTCTCTCTCTCTCTCTCTCTTCCTCTCTCTTCCAACCTCTCTATCTCTCTTCCTCTCTCTCTCTCTCTCTCTCTCTCTCTCTCTCTCTCTTCCTCTCTCTTCCAACCTCTCTATCTCTCTTCCTCTCTCTCTCTCTCTCTCCCCCACTTGCCATGACCAGAGAGAGAGAGAGCGAAATCTGAGCCATGCTAAGCCCTGCATCCGAGACGCACGCATACACCTGAATTGAATGTGATTGTGCCAGAGGGGGAGGAGGAGGAGGGCCAAGAAGGAGAGGGAGAGGAAGAGGAGGGAAGTTAGCAATTGGAAGATGGAGGGCAATGGGGGTTCTTAATGGCTAGTTTAAGCCTTTTTTCTAATTTAATATTCTTTCTCTGTATCTGTTTTCTCTAATTTTCTTCCAATTTTTCGTTCCTTCTCCTTCTCGTCCTACTATTATTCAATATTGATATATTTGTTTGTTTATTTATCTATTTAGTATTGTACGCACTACAGTGGTACCCTTACTAGAATCATACATCATTTATTTATAATCAGGGACTATTCTCCAATCACAAAAGAATAATAAGTAACTTATTTTTTTTCTATGAATATATTTTTCCTTCTTTTTTATTTTTATATAAATGACCTCCACGCCTCGTGGAATTACTACTACTACTACTACTACTACTACTACTACTACTACTACTACTACTGCCGCCCTCTTTTCTCTCTTTATAATACCTCTGTAACATCACCTCTTTGGCGCGATATTGTCCTCAAGGAGAGCTGCATTGTTCTCTTTTTTCCGACAGCGAAATATAATCCTCTTTTCCCACGTTCGTCTTCTTCTTCTTCTTCTTCTTCTTTTCTTCCTTTTCTTCTTCTCTTCTTCCTTTTCTTCTTCTCCTCTTCATCTTCTTCTCTTCTTCTTCCTCCTTTTCTTCTTCCTCTTCTTCTTCCTCTTCTTCTCCTCATCTTCCTCCTCTTCTTCTTCTTCACCTTTTCTTCTTCCTCCTGCTCCTCTTCTGCTTCTTCATCGTCGTCGTCTTCATTTTTTCTACTTCCTCCTTCTCCTCCTCCTCCACCACCACAAATGCCTCCTCCTCCGCCCCCTCCCGCCCACCCTCCCACTCGCCTTTTCTTCATGTCCTGCATGTGTGTTTCCTTGCTGGCGCCTTCCTTGAGGGTGGCGGCGTCGCTGCTCTCCCGATCCGGGGGTGGGGGGGGGAGCGTGAGAGGGGGAGGGGAGAGAGGAGAGGGGAGGATATCGTCCCACCCGACCGACCGACCGACAAACCCCCATGCCGGCGATGTTGCGGGTTTACTCCGCCATAAGAGTCTGGTGGGGGGGAGGGGGGAGGGAAGTAGTGGTTGGGTTATTGGGTGTCGGCTGGCTAGGGTTGGGTTGAATAGTGTAATAGTAGTTGAAATAGTAGAAGTAGTGGTAGTGATGTTGATGGAGACGCGGCATAGGACTTGGCTCCATGGAACGCATACCTTTTATATTGACTTACATGTGGAGCGCATACCTGTTATATTGAGTTGCACGTGGAGCTATGTAGATCTCACCGTCTTAGTAGGCCTAAGTGGATTCTAATTGGGATTTGGAGGGACTTTAGAAAATCCACTTCCACTGAATATGCTCTAAACGGAAGGCCCTGTTGGATTAATATGGAGGATTGTATCGAGTTATTGAGATAATTGGGTGTTCTTTCTCGCTCTCTCTCTCTCTCTCTCTCTCTCTCTCTCTCTCTCTCTCTCTCTCTGATGCCAGAGAGTTTTATTCAACTGCGGAGAGATCATGTTGACGGGATCCACACTGTTTCAGTTAATTCCCTGACTGATGACGTTTTTTTATATTTAATTCCGGTTAGTGTCAAGTGATGTTTTATTCAGCTTATTGAAGGGCCTCTAGTTAGAGGGGCGAAGACGCACTTCGACGTCATTGCTGTGACACTGTGACGACACTTTAATGCGTAAATTATAACGTAAACACTTCAGGAATTACGTCACCTCGTCCTACGCCACATGTTACCGAACGACCTTTGTGGACTTAGAGGACGCGTTGCACTTGATCCCGTGCGTTTGTGTGACGCATCGGGGTCGTTTTGTCACTCCACACAGTCATGTGACTGGAACACGTGATCTGTGTGATGTGTGAAACACAGTGTTTTGCAAATTTCTGAGTACGGTGTCCCTGGGATCAGACGATGGGACTGATGGTTAGATAATACATCTGACATCCCCAAAATCTCCCTCTTCTCTTCCTCTCTCTCTCTCTCTCTCTCTCTCTCTCTCTCTCTCTCTCTCTCTCTCTGTTCTTTCTTACATCGTCACTCTCAGAATTATTCCCCTTGTTTGCTTCCAGATAATGGCTTAGATATAGTTTTTGCAGCTGAAGGCAGGAGTCCGACGGAGGGGAAATCTTTTGACAACAACATTTTATCATCGGGATAACGAGTCAGCTTCGCAGGAATGCTTTTGACAAACGTCACAATAGATAAAACTGAGAGAAAGAGAGAGAGAGAGAGAGAGAGAAACAAACTACTATACAGAGTATATATTGATTTATATGACTTAGAGTATTGTAATTGTGTTTGTGCTGCGTAATAGTCGTATATGTATGGATATGTTATGTGGAATAAAGTGTCAATTTGTGTGGAGCATTATGCTAATACATATGGAGCTTTGGCGATGTTTGTCATTCGGATACGTGGACCATGTGAACTAGTATGTGTGTGTGTGTGTTCACCATGGTCTTGGATCACGTGTTGGACTCGTGATCGACAGCTATTTCCCTCCCGGAAGAGAGCTCAGAGCTCATATATGACCGATCTATGGGTAATGCTGTGTTTGAATGGGTGTGTGTGTTGGAGAGTAATAGTGTGTGTTTGAATGTGTGTGTGTGTGTGTTGGAGTGTAATATTTTTGTGGAGTTTTATTCATGCCCGTGTACGTAAATGTGTTGTATGTGGAATACTGCTCTGATCCATGTGGATCATAGCGTCGACGTTATGTGGATGACAGAGCCAACATCTATGTACCAACGCCGATGTCGTTGTGCACTCGGGGACACTTGAAACCGACCTATTGTTCTATTGATGTAACAATACCCGAGGATAGATTTCCATAGTGTCTGGAATAAAATGGGTCATAACTCGACTGTCCACTGTAGCACAATTGTCACGATTTTCCATATAATTGGAAAGACGATACGACCTGCGTGACGCGGACAAGCGTTCCTGTCCTCGTCGTGTCATGTCGGATTCCGCTTACGGAGCTCATGTGGCGGTCGTGTTCTACGTGCCCATTGGGGTGTGATGGAGCCATGTGCTTCTTTCGACGCTGACACGGAGCTATCCTTACGTAGATGTCCAGATAAGTATGAAACCTGATATATGTGTATATATATATATATATATATATATATATATATATATATATATATGTGTGTGTGTGTGTGTATATATATGATATATGCAAAACAAATCACTTAGCACACGTGATAACAATACTTGCAGAAACCACATGGAAAATAACATAATTGAATACCGAACGTTTTCGTCGATTCAAGACATTATCAGGGTACAAAGATGATGTCTTAAATAGACGAAAACGTTCGGTATTCAATTATTTTATTATCCAAGTGGTTTCGGCATATATATATATATATATATATATATATATATATATATATATATATACATATAATATATATATATATACATATATATATATCGTTAAATGGGATAGAAATTGTTTAATCTATTATCTTTTATTCAGAATCTTCAATTACATTTAACAAAATATGCATTAGAGGAAACATGCCCACATATACTTTGATTATATATATATATATATATATATATATATATATATATATATATATATATATATTTATCGTTAAATGTGATAGAAATTTTTGACCTATTATTTTTTATTCAGAATCTTCAATTACATTTAACGAAATATGCATTAGAGGAAACCTGCCCACATATACCTTGATTGTATATATATATATATATATATATATATATATATAATATTTTCTGACGTTGGATGCCTCTGTATTTACTTGACTGTGTTTAGTTGTAAGATGCAGGATTGAAGCTATGGTCGGATGGCCCATCACTGCCTGTAAGGGTCAAAATTGTCTTTAAAAAGATTTATGTTTTCTGAATAGACAGTTACTTTTTCTCAGTTATTTCATAAGTGAATGCATCTTTACGCAAAACTTGTCCTTTCGTGTTGTCAACTGAACAAACTTGAGCGTTGACGCAGGCTTGCGCAGTAATGATAGGGTCGGGATAGGTTAGCTGGGACCCCGCATGCGCAGTCATACATCGGTTAACGCTACACTTGCGCCGTGACTTAATTGGTGTGTCATGACACGACACGACACGTAGCATGTCCGACACGACCGCCTCCTGTATGCTTGTAGGTGTCGGGGATGGGGTGGTGGGGTTTGGGGTAAGGGTTCTGGGATGTATGATGTTCAGGGTTGGGTGAGCTAGATATAACAGGACACGACTTGGCCAGATAAAGGGGTCGAGACCAGGCAAGGAAGGGAATCAACTCGGGACAAAGGGAGTTGCATTCGTGTGTTCCTTATCATATATATGGAGAATTTTTTTGTGGATCTTTCAAGTGATATTTAGTATTCATTACCTTTATTATATGTGGAAGTATGTTCAGCCTTGGTGGTTCCCTGCAGAGCTGCCGATGTGGCCCCTAAAGGACGGTATGACCTCTGTGTGCGTATGTTTGTCGGCGCTTGGTTGTTCTGTTATTTATGTACAAAAGGAAAGATTAGAGAGGGAGGAGTACCCGAGACCTCGTGGTTAGGGAAGGTCAGTGGGTGTGGGCACGATCAGTGGGTGGGGCTATGGATACGGGGGGGGGGGGAGACGGGTCGACCGCAGAAAACTAAGTGAGGCAGGCCGGTAGGCCGCGCCTACGAACCATGCCCGCCCGCGCCCTTGTGATGAACGAGACCTTAAGGGCTCTTTTAAGGGGGTTAAAACACACACACACACACACACACATAGTATTTTCACCAGTAATGCTGCTATACCCAATAAACCGTATGTTATCATTATATTATTATTATTATTATTATTACACACACACAACACACGGAAACACACATACATACACATACACACATAAAGAAAGTCACAAAAAAGGATTACTTTAGCAAAAAGATGCTCTCTAGAATAAAAACATAATAGAGATGAAGTGTAGAAGAGGTGAGGGGAAAGACGAACAAAAGAAAACAAAAGGAAGAGACAGAAGAACCAGAAATGAATACACAATAATTAGAAGAGAGGATAGAATCTATTTAAAGGTGTGTGGTTCTTATGTGTAAAGATGAACCTACATAAGTTCTTTCACTGAGAAGTAAGTGGCAATTCGAGACAGAGAAGGAATGGGCTAAGGTGCCAGACGTTAAGATCCAAATGAGAAGAAATTATCCAAACCAGCAGCATAAATTAATTCCAGGCAAGGTTTGGTAACTATACTACAATTAGGTAAATACATACAGACACGCGCGCACGCACACACACACACACACACACACACACACACACACACACACACACACACACACACACACACACACACACACACACACAGTCAAGCAGAGACAGGGAGAGAGAGAGAGAGAGAGAGAGACTCCCACCAAGGGAATCAAGATAGAAGTTGTTGTAGAACTTAGCGAGGTGTTGTAGTGTGTAAGGCCTCCTCCCTCAGGAAGGGCAGCGTAGGTTGAGTTGAGTAGAGCTCGGCCAGGTGAGATGAGGGAAGGCTGTGGTAGGTTGTGCAACGTAAGATGAGTAGCCACATTGCATAATTCTCTCTTCGGTCAGTCAGTCCTGCCAAGCCACATATTTATACAATATGCGTGTGTGTATGTATATATATATATATATATATATATATATATATATATAGTGTGTGTGTGTGTGTGTGTGTGATGAAACACTTTCTTTGTTTTTTATTACCAGTATTTGTTTTCTGATGTCCTTGAATTTTTCTTATTTTCTTCCTCCTGCCCCTCCTCCCCCTTTTCCTTTTTCTCCTCTTCCATCTCCTTCTACTCTTGCTCATCCTCTTCCTACTCCTACTGTACTACTCCCGCTCCTCGGTCTGCTCCTCTTCGTCCAATTTCACCATGCGTTTTTTGTATAGTGACTGCCTTGTATCTTTTCCTTTGCAGCTAGGATAAACACTGAACTAGTGAAACTCGGTGAAAGCGAAAGGGATGACTAACGTGTGTGTGTATGTATATATATATATATATATATATATATATATATATATATATATAATGTGTGTATGTATGTATGTATATAATTGTGTGTGTGTGTGATGAAAATGTCAAGTCGACATGACGTCACGGAGCCCTCAGACGTTCTACGGATCCAGAGCGACATGACGTCGCTCATAATCCCCGCCTCCTACCGCGTGAATATTGGCTTTGTACACACAACACACATAGTAGGCTCGTTTCACACATATTGACTTTCCGGCGTGCGCCGTCCACGACACGACGTCGTGCTCTCAAATAACCATGGGTGTCTGGACACTTTCATATCTCACGACCATGACTACGTGTGAAATTGTCCATAGATGCCCATGGTTATTTGAGATCACGACGTCATCTCGTGAACGGCGCACGGCGAAAAGTCGATCGGTGTGAAATGAACTTTAGGTTCCTGGCCTTTGTGGGAAGGCGCAGTTTACGCGATGTTGTGTTTACTGCTCCAGGAATCACAGACTTATAGATTCTTTATATTTTTGGTTTACACAATAACAGGATCCCATAAAACATGGTGATGATGATAACTTATAGTAGGATCAATTACTGAATTGACATCCATTTAACCAGTCAAGAAATATTCTGATAATGGATGATTAGTGTTGATTACAGTGGCTAAGCGTGCACACAGGGGACCTTTTGGTCCATATTGAGGCTGTATAATGATAGAAAAATAATCTCCGGCAATTTACCCAAGCATCTATCCTCACCGGAGAACATCGAGCCCTTGCGAAGACGTATTCTCGGTTCACGATGGTTTAAGTAGTGAGTATGTACGGGGATGTAGTATTCATAAGCTACAAGAATATATACATTTCGCATTTGATGGTGTCTAGAATATGGGACAGTCATATTTTGGAAAAAAAAATTCATATGCATATATATGTGTGTGTGTTTATTATTATTATTATTATTATTATTATTATTATTATTATATTATTATATTTTTTTTTTTTTTTTTTTTTTTTATTTTTTTTTTTTTTTTTTTTTTTTTTTTTTTTTTTTTTTTTTTTTTTTTTTTTTTTTTTTAGTAGGAGTAAAAATGTGGAGGGGAAATAGAGATATTGGTGTTTAATCTCCAAAGGGAGGAAATAATAATTCATATTAATTCTTCCAAGGAGAAAATAAGAGAAATAACATGAAAGAGCGAGGAAATCGAGACGCACCTTAAAAACAAGAACAAAAGAAGGCGTCAGGGACTAAAGGCGACGCCGAGGGACGATTGTGCCACGGCCGCCCTTTCCTTCGGGGGAGGGAGGGAGCGAGGGACCCGGGCCTACGGGCGGGGGACGGGGGCGTGGGGACGCCCTTGCGCTTCGGTGGGCGGGGTGAGGTCGCCTCGAGAGAGGCGAGACAGGACCTGCGCGCTCACGCCCATGGGTAATGCGGTTACCAACTTTTCTGAGGTTTATTATTTTGTTGTGTTGTCTTTATTGTTATTGCTTGCTTGTTTCCGTATTCTTATTTATTTTCTGTTTGCTTGTTGATTTATTTATTTATTTATTTGGTTGGTTTTCCTAGGCATAGTGTAAATGGTCGTATGGGGATTGGTTGTACGTTGTCTGAATGTTTTGTGGATTTCGGAGGCTCGGCAGAAGCTGGGCGGCCGGTTGGGTGGAGGAGCAGTTCTCAGAATGAGGGAGGAGCCTTGCTTGTCACGAAAGCAGATGCCGCCGCCGGGAGGGAGGAGAGGTAAGAAATGTGTGTGCGTGCGTGCGCGCGTCTCTTGTGATTGATATGACCAATTATTATTATCATTATTATTATTATTATTATTATTATTATTATTTTTTTTTTTTTTTTTTTTTTTTTTTTTTATTATTATTATACTGGAACTCCGTCAGTTACGAAGGGATTCTCATATAATCGTTACTTAAGAAATAATGTTGGTGTTGACAGTAGTTTTAACAGTAACGTCTTTGACATCTGAACTCAGTATCAACCAAACCCGAATTTTGACTGTCAACCAGAGATGACCAACGTTGCTGGAAACGCATTGAAATGTCAATACATATCTCTTCAGCTAATTTTGGTTTTTGGATTTTTGGGTGTGAGGGGATTTGGGCCTCTGCCAAGAAGGAGTCAAGTCTTAGGCCCAGCCGATGCCGGTTGGGCGTGCCGAACATTACACCACAGCCTCCCCCCCCCCCGTCACTCCCACCCACGTAGGGGAGACGAGGGGAGAAAGTATGGGAAGAAGAGGGGAAGAGGCTTAATATCTGAGGGGAGAAATGGAAGAGGGTAGGAGGAGGTGGAGGAGGGGATGGGGGAGGCAGGAGAGGAGGTATGGGAAGAGGATGGAAGGTGGCTATCTGAGGGTAGAAATGGAAGAGGGAAGAAGGAGGAAGAAGTGGAGGGAGTGGGGAAGGACGGGGCAGGGGAGAAGAAAGAATGGGAACGGAAGGAAGAGGGAAGGAGGGGGTGAAGGTAGATGAAGAGGGAGAAGAGGAGAAGGAGGCAGGGGAGAAGGAAGAAGAGGAAAAGAAAGAGGAGGAGGAGGAGGGTCTCACGCCTTCCTTGGACCGGTTGGAATTGGACAAAGGCAAAAACAAGGCGTGGAGCAGCTGCTGGCTGGACGGATGCAGCTTCATTTTTCTGCAACTCCGCAACAACATGATTGGCACCGGACCGGGTGGGGGGAGGGGGAGGGGGGTGGCACTGATGGTGCCTCTCGCTACTTACTGAGTCCAGTATATTTATCACCACTAGTGCGTTCACCACCACCACCACAAACATCACCATCACAACTCCCAACACCTCTCCGTCCATCACTTCCACCACCACTTCCACCAACCCCACCTCCACCTCCACCAACCCCACCTCCACCTCCGTCTTCACCACTACTCCTGACAGACTCCATCGCTACCACGTGGAGATAGAGGGGGGTTTCCCAGGGCTGAATCAAATCGCTTGGCGGCGCTCAACTAAGGAAAAGCTGCCAGTACCCACAAAGAAGAATGGACTAGGGGGACGGTTAAAAAAAAAAAAAAAAAAAAAAAAAAATATATATAATATATATATATATTTATATATATATATATATATATATATATATATATATATATATATATATATATATATATTTTAAGGGTCCCAAGTGATGATGATGATGATGGAGATAACGATGTTGTTATTGTCGAAGAAAATAGTGATGGAGGTAGTTAGTTGTGGTAGTTGTAGTGCTGGAGATAACAAAGTTGGTGGTGTTGATGTTTTTGTGGGGAAAGAGAGTGCTGCTGATGGATGAACGGATGTTGGCGGCGGTGAGGCGAAAGTGCCGGGATGTCATTTTTGCGGCTTTATCACTGCTGGACAGAGAAAGACGTTCGTGTGCGTGTGTGAATGTGTGTGTGTGTGTGTGCGTGCGTGCGTGCGTGCGAGTAACATTGATTCTGCTTCCAATTTCTATCTATTTCTCTTTCTATCATTAGCTCTTTCTCCCTCCCTCATCCATCCCCGCTGTCTCTCTCTCTCTCTCTCTCTCTCTCTCTCTCTCTCCCTCCCTTCCCCTTCCCTCCCCCCTCTCTCTTTCTCCCTCCATCTCCCTCCCTCACCCTCCCCCGCTCTCTCTCACTCTCTTTTCCTCCCTTCTCCCCCTTCCCCCCCTCTCTCTAAGAAAGTGATCAGCCCCGGTCCCCCTTTTTGCGACGTCAGCGGCACGGCGCTGCCCTCGAAGGGTGTTGTGCACTTCTTGCATTGATTTTTTTTTCTTCTTCATTTTTTTTTTCAAATCGTATGTGTGTGTGTGTGTGTGTGTGCGTGTGTGTGTGTGTGTGTGCGTGTGTGTGTGTGATATTTGTCTGTATGCTTGAGGGCAGACACGTGAAAGGGTTCTGTAGAAGATACAGGGGCTGATAGTTTCCATATGTACGCGTTTAGGCCTATTTCACTTTTGAGGAAGTTGGCACCAGCCGTGCCGCTCGACCAGACCACCTAAGAGAAGTCCCACAAGGATGATGAAGGAAATGCATAAGAGAAAGAGGAGACATGGAAGAGGAGGCGGAAGAGAAGAAGATGAGTTAGGGGAGGAGATGCGGGGAAAGAAAGGAAGAGGTAGAAGAGAAAGGGGGAGGCAGAGGGGAGGAGAAGGCGGAAGAGGCGAGGAAGAGCCGGGGCGACTGAGGAGGAGGAGGAGGAGTAGGGGAGGAAGAAGAATATCATCAGCAGCAGAAGAAATAGGAGGAGGAGGAGGAGGAAGAAGAGGAAGACAAACATCCGAGGAGGACTCAAGTTAGTTATTGAGACGACGGTCCGGAAACGTCTTGGCGTCGGCGGAGACCCACGTGGGAACGCGAGCGGCTGCTGCTGCGGCTGCCGGACCTGACGGGGGGGTCGGGCTTGTGGTGGTGGTGATGGTGGTGGAGAAGGTGTTGATGGTGGAGAGAGTGGACGCGATGGAGAATAAGGAGCTGGTGGAGTAAAACGGTGGAGAATCTGATGATGGTGAAGACAGCGAGGATGGTGATGGTGAGGGTTTTGGAGTACGTGGATTTGGTGGAGGAAGTGGTGAGATGTGGAGGTTGTTAATGATGTGGAGATATCAGTAGTTAAGTGATAGTTGAGATAGTGTTAGTGTTAGTTGTTAATGGTGTTAGTATTGGTGATAATGTGGTGGTGTAAGTGTGAATGGTTGGTGTACGCAGTTGACATGGTGGTGTGTTTGGTAGCTTGTGTTGTGGTCGTATAGTATCATTGGTTGTTGATTTAGTGGTGTTAATGTAATTGGTGTAGTGTGACATTGAGTTGATAGATATAGTGGTGGTGGTAACTCCTTCACACGAAGGATGGCCTCTTTCATACCTGAATAAAATCGTCTGACGCCTTTATGTCGGATGTTAAAAAGGAGGTCTCCTCTCTCTCTCTCTCTCTCTCTCTCTCTCTATATATATATATATATATATATATATATATATATATATATATATATATAATATGGTGAGGTGACAAAAATAAAAATTAAGGCTAGAGTATGTATTTTTTATTCAGAACCAGACGTTTCGACCTCTTGGGCTTTCCTTAGTGGACTCTGAGGAAGACACTAAAGGTCGAGATGTCTGGTTGTGAATAAAACTCCATACACTACCCTTAACGTTTCATTTGCCACCTCACCTCCATATTTGTCAGTCTTTACACGCACACAGACACACACACACACACACACACACACACACACACACACACACACACACACACACACACACACACACATATATATATATATATATATATATATATGCTATGAGTGTGCGTTTGTGTTTGAATACTTACTATATGTGTACATAAATGTGTGTGAACTTGCGTATGCGTTTGTGTGCGCGTGCGCGCATGCGTGTGTATGTGTCAGTGGTTTCCGGCAAAATTACGTCTATGAACGGATGGTGGCGGAGTTGCGAACTAAGTTTTGGCTGCGAAGTTGGAAACGAGTCTCGACAACAGCGCTTGCAGGAGGAGAGAGAGAGAGGGGGGGGGCAGAAAAGTAGAGGATGGATGGTGGAAGGAGGGTGGAGGAGGATGGGGAAAGAGATGGAAAAAGGAAAGAGAGAGAGAGAGAGAGAGGGCAGGAAAGCAGCGGATGGATGGTGGAAGAGGGATGGAGGAAGATAGGGAAAGGGGGAAGAGAGATATAGAAAGAGCAGGGAAACAGAAGGTGGATAGTGGAAGGGTGGATAGAGGAAGATGGGGAAAAGAAATGGAAAGGGGAGGGAGAGAGGGAGGGAATGGTGAGTGAGGGAGGGAGGGAGGCTGGGAATGGGAAGGAGAGACGGAGGGAATGAAATAGGGAAAGAGGGGTGAGGGAGAGGGAATGGGGAAAGTATAGAGAGGACACGGGGATCAGGAGAGAGAGGAGACGAAAGAGAGAATGAGAGAGAAACAAGAGAGAATGAGAGGGAAACGGGAGAAGGGGGAAGGTGGAGGGATGGTAGGAGTGGGAGAAGGAGAGGGGGGGGGATAGGAGGCATCTTACCGATGGAGTGGGAACTCCATCTAGTACTTCAATATCACCTCCACATTTGTCCTCAGTGCATCCATGACACTCCATGGCACACTCCCAAAGCCTTGAGGCTCAGTAAAGACTTCATGGTCTGGCGGTGCCCCCCTCCTCCCCCCTCCCCCCTCCAGCCCTCTTCAGACCAGAATCCTCTGTTTTTGTCCGTAGCAACTTCCCGAACCCTCAGACCAATTGGTCTGTTCCTGTCGTTAATGACCTCCCCTCTCTTCTCTCTCCCTCTCTTTTTCTCTCTCTTTCTCTTTCTCTTTCTGTCTCTTTCATTGTCTCTTTCTCTTATACTGTCTCCTCGTATCCTACTCCCGTTTCATATCAAATTGCCTGTTTTTGTTTTTGGCGTCCTCAACCTCTGTTCTTGACGCCACTCACAGGGCCCTGCTTTGGTGTCAACCAACCTTTCTCACTATTCCTCCAGTATCCTCAGACCAAATGGTCTGTCCTATGCCCTGGCGCCAAAACCTCCCCCGTCCACTATTTCTCCTTATTTCTCTGCAAACACCAAACAGTTTGGTTCTCTCCCTTCATCGCTCACCCCACCTCACCCTCCTCACCCCACCCCACCCGCACCCTCTCTTTCTTGCGCTCACTCGTCCGTCTTACTCAAGAACGTGATTTCCGCCTTCATGCTGGATCGTTGTCCCTTGTCGGCGACGTAGCGTTAACCCTTTCGCCCCGAAGGGTGTTTCCTTCATTGGAATAAAATCACTTGGAGGCACCCGGGATTATAGTACAAGTTGCCCAGTGAAAGGGTTGAATGTTTAAAGCATTTACATATTATTATTATTATTATTATTATTATTACGATTAGTAGTAGTAGTACTATTACTGTTATTATTACTGTTACTACTGTTATTATTATTGCGATTAGTAGTAG
Source organism: Oratosquilla oratoria (assembly GCF_046742065.1). Classification (NCBI taxonomy): domain Eukaryota; kingdom Metazoa; phylum Arthropoda; class Malacostraca; order Stomatopoda; family Squillidae; genus Oratosquilla; species Oratosquilla oratoria. The sequence goes on along the minus strand of NC_134818.1, from coordinate 23,636,758 downwards.
TAGTACTATTACTGTTATTATTACTGTTATTACTATTATAATTATTATTGTTATTACTAGTATTTTATCATTATTATTACTAGTATCATATATCATTATTATTATTATAGTTGTTGTTATTATTTTCATCATCACCTAGTAAGAACCTTTTTTGTGTGTGTTCCTGTAGCAAGTAAAGGTTCTTGATTGCCACTTGCCTAGGCTGCCTAAACACACAAGGCAAAGGTGATTGCTTCGGCCGTAGCTGAGCCCTTCCTTTCTTAAACCCCTTAACGTTTAAACTGTAGAGTACATTCTCCCAGCAGAATAAAAATTGCCTGGCGACAGTGTGTAAGACCCAATAGCCAAAGAGGGATTGAAAACCACGCGGACACTGAGCGCATCGCTGTAGCCACTCGACCACTACTTCCTTGCTGAAGGAGAGAGCGAGAAGGGTGGCGACGGTGGGAGGAGGTGGGGGGGAGGCCAGAACGAGGG
>NC_134818.1:23616281-23631281 GCF_046742065.1 Oratosquilla oratoria | reverse complement strand
TTCAGAATAGTATAAATAAATAATAGGCTTACGCAGTTACATATTGCACAATTGACAATTTTACACAGGAAACATAATTTTAGATATTGGCAGTCAGGGAATGAGGACACGTGAATCTCAGGAAGCATCTCAAAGCTGGGACCTTACGCTGAGAGTGAGAGTGAGGAAGAGAGGTATATATATTCATGTATGTGTGTATATATCAATCAATCAAATCAGCCATCCTGAGTCCACTGCTGAACAAAGGCCTCCTTCATAGCATTCCATGATTCACATGACCGCGCCAACCTCTGCCACGTCACTCCCACAAACTTCTCAATCTCATCTCTCCACCTTCTGTCTGGTCTCCCTCTTCCACGCTTCCTATCTAGCGGCGTCCAGTCAGTAACACACTTGCTCCATCACTCATCAGTCGTTCGCACCAACTTACCTGCCCAATTCCACTTCCTGTCTTTTACCGCCTCCACAATATCTTTCAATCTAGTCTACTCTCTCACCCAACTTGCTCTCTTTCGGTCTCTCAGCGTTATTCCCATCATTCCATTCTTCTCTGTTCAGTCCTTAATTTTGTTTCCATCGCCTTCGTCAGTTTCCAAGTCTCACACCCGTAGATTATGGCTGGCAGAATGCACTGATTGTAAACTTTACGTTTCAAACATAAAGGTAGAGAGCCTCTCATTATTTTATTATATTTACCAAACACTTTCCAACCAATTGTGATACATCTTTTTATTTCATTATCATGATCTTTCGTCACTTTCACCATCTGGCCCAAATGATTATACTCTTCAACTTCTCCAAGACTCTCACCATCGATTCTAATATCTACTTTGAACATTACTTTGGTTTTACTTTTATTCATTTTTAAACCTACTTTGAGACTTTCTTTGTTCAGATCACTCAGCATATGTATATATATATATATATATATATCCGTAATAAATTCTTCATCGTATATTCTTCTCGCTTTCCTCCTCAGTAATCTCTTAACTTTTTTCATGTTTTTACTTTTTCAATCTTTTTCGTCTTCCCTTTTCTCCCCTTCTTTATCCCTCCCTCTTTCTCTTCCTTCCTCTCGCCCTCCCTCCATCGCAACACCTTTCCATCACTCCTTTCCTGTTAACCCGCCCATCTGCCTCTGCCTATCCCTTCCAACTTATTACCTCCATGCCTGCGTGTGCACCTGTCTGCCTCTCTTCATGCCTGCCTGCCTGCCTGCCTGCCTCTCTTCCTGCCTGTCTGCCTTTCTACCTGGCTGTTCACTAACAGCTGTCAGACTACGAAAAAAAAAAACGAAATATGGAATGGAAGAAGATTCTGTATCCGCATCATCTGCTGCAGTCTGATACAGTGTGGCCGTCTGTCCGGGCGGTCAGATAAACATGACTAAGGGTCATAACGACCATCTGGCTGCTTGTGGGACACTTTGCCTCCCTCAATGCCTGCCTGGCTGTCTGCTTGCCAGCCTTCTCGTCTTCTTGCCTCCTTGCCTACGTGCCTACTTGCCTATTTTCCTACTTGTCTGCCTGCCATCCAGCGTGTCTTCATATAGAGCCATGACTCCCCCCCCCCACCCCTGGGGAGTCATGTGGAGTCCCGATGCAAGGGTTGGCACGGGGGGGAGGGGGAGGGGGAGGGAGTGGGAAGGTGGATAAAAGGGCGTTGCTAGCCAACCAAGAACTCACTGCACCAAAGGTTCCCTGGTGTACTTCAAAACATTAATTTATTTTTCTCGTGAATCTATTTTGTTGTGATGTATATCTGGACCTTTGAATGTTTCTGCGCGCTCGCGCGTGTGTGTGTATGTTTACTTATTTGTGGTTTACAGAACTATCACTCATAGTATCCTGTTTCTTTAGAGGACAGATTTTGAACTCTCGGAGAATCCAGGTGTTTCAATCTCCCCCACCTCTTTCACTCTCTATCTGTCTCTCCCCCTATCTCCCCCTCGCTCTCCCCCACCTCTCTCTCTCACACACTCTATCTATCTCTCCCCCCTCTCTCTCTCTCTCCCTCGCTCTCTCTCCCCTCTCTCTCTCTCTCCCTCGCTCTCTCTCCCCTCTCTCTCTCGCCATCTATGTATCTATCTCTCCCCCTCTCTCTCTCTCTTCCCCCCTCTCTCCCCCTCGCTCCCCCCTCTCTCTCTCTCTGATGTATGTATTTACACAGTGATTTAAAGCGGAGGTTTATTCAAATACATAAATCCAGAATTGTGGTGGGGGAACATGATTGGCGAAATCGGCACAATAGACGAACAGATCGAATAGAATAGAAACGTAGGAAATTGATATTTAATGATATTTCAGTTGCCTCAAGCTGATAATATCTGTAGTTACTTGGTAATGGAAAGAATTGAAGTTTTGCTAATGGTTGCCGGTCTCGTGTGAGTGCGTGTGTGTGTTGAATTTCTTTTATTTATAAATTTGTATCGCGAACAAAGCTATAATGGCCATCGTGTAGTGAATGGTGAATTGTCTTAAATTATTTTTTATATACTCGTTAATATGTTTATATATATTTTTTCTTATATCAGCGTGTTTCTGTATCACGGGTCTTGTCTAACACGTGTTCCCATTGCGTGAGAGGGTCCCCCCTTAGCTGAATGAAATCGCCTGATGAAAATTGGAAGAAAACACAGAGGTCACTTTCAGTAGGGGAAGGGTTGACGGGTTTTGGCAGTCGCTCTAATCCAGCGGTTCCCGAACCGGGGGTCGCCTCCCCCTCCTAGAGAAGCGTGAGAACACAAGGGCATGAAGTCATCAGCTCAAAAATCATCGTAGAATATGAATAATGAAATAATTCTAAGAACAAATATCTGGTGTTACACACGTGCCAAGCATAATTCAGTCAGTCACCCCAACTCGTTTTCTATTAAGATATTGATAGAAAATATATTAATAGAAAATTCATAATTTCATATAAATAAAAAAAAAGGGGGGAGGGGTGTCATAAAAGACAGTTTGGGAACACTGCCCTAAATCCTCAAGCAAAAGAATTATTGCTCTAAACAATCGTTTAACGATTATCGTTGAGCGATAATCATCGCACCAAGCAAAACGTACCGTAAACATTGAAGCAGTTCTCCTCGATCGAATCTCTCCCTGACGACGTCTACCGTGTGTGAACGAAACGTCGGAACGAGAAGGATTAGTGAGGCAAAAACGTGCACCGGGAGAAGGGAGTGTATTACTCTTCTTATGCAGCTGGAAGAGAGGAAGTATTATGCACTAGTGATTCATGCCTGAGGGTTTGCTTTAGGGGGGTCTGTGTAGAGTGTGCGCACACGCATGCTATGTGTGTATGCACACGCACGCATGTGTGTGTGTGTGTGTGTGTGCGCGTGTATCCAAAATTAATATAATCGTAAAGGAAATCATCTCCTCGTTCAAATGAACAAAGTTAATGCGGCTCATGATTTATGCTGAGCGTTTTTGAAAGATGTACATGCACTGCGCATGTGTGTTTAGACTTTAGAGCTTGCGTATACATGCAAAATGTATGCGTGCGCGCACAGGCACACTACATATGTCCATGTGCATGCTAAGTGCAAGTACTGCATATGTGTCCATGACCACTTTAGTGTGCACATAGAGAGTGCGTGCACGTGTTGTGCTTGCGTATGTGCTTGCTTATATAACATGGAAAGTGCTTGCCTGCATGGACTACTAAGTATTTGTGTGGACATGAAGTGTAAGCACGCACACACACACACACACACACACACACACACACACATATATATATATATATATATATATATATATATATTGTATATATACACACTGCATATGTGCTTACGGTGTATTATGTAAAAGCAGGAGTGTGTGGGTGTGTACATGTACACATAGGGAATGCTTGCGTATGCATAGGAAGTACTTATACAAACGTGAAGTGTTATTATATACAAAGTTTGTGTACAATATGAGTATGTATTCATCTATACTTATTTCCACCTCTACATACTACAGCGCCAAGTGTCTTCTTGGGATATGTGTGCGGCAGATATCGTTGGTGATCGTAGAATTGCGACATGGCCGACCCACTTACGACCTTGTAAACTTACGACGAACAGTAGTACTTGCTATACTCTCACTGTAGTACTTACAAGTGAAGCCACTTGTACATGTGTACAATGTGCTGGAGTACTGCGCATGCGTGTTTGTGCACCAAGTCACGCGTGACGGACCTAGTCACCCATAACGTGACCTCACGTTACACTGGACGTGACTCATGTGTGACGGGGACCATAGGGCACGTCATGTCGATCTGATGTCAAACCTTTGTTTGAAACAAGACAACTAATAATAATTATGATAATGATTATAATAATGATGATATTGATAAACGATAATAACGATTAACCCCAAGCGTGCAAATTAAGTTTGCTCGTTGGAGGTTACCACTGAAACTCCTCTTCGGTAGATGAAATGATTCCTGATTGGTCGAAAATCCTTTCTAATCCAAGCGAAAACGTGTCTTCTCTCTATCTATCTATCTATCTATCTATCTATCTATCTTTGCAATAAAGTAGTGGGCTTTGCAACAAACGTGTAGTGAAGAGTGGGCGGGGCTTATATGTCAGACTTGATTGAACACATCAGACTGTATCCTTCCTTCTCTGGTCTTGGTGTACTTCACGACCCAGTCTGTCGCCACAGAGTCTGTGGCGACAGCCATTACCGAGTACCATGAAACATGAAAGGGGCCCGGGGATGGGGGGGGGGAGTGGATATGCGTGTGGAAGGGGTTGGGGGAGGGTTTTGACCGACGTCCCAAAAAGTGTCAGAATCTGACACATACACACATACACACACACACTTTTTTTTTTTTTTTTTTTTTTTTTTTTTTTTTTTTTTTTTTTTTTTTTTTTTTTTTTTTTTTTTTTTTTTTTGAGTCTTCAAGAAGTCTGTACCGTCAACAAAGATGTCTGACTGGCGTGCGAATAGCGCCCCACACATGGTGCCCAGTGACATTGATGTCGCCATAGTGGCTGAAGAAAAGAAAGAATGAAAAAGAAGGAGGAGTTCTTCGCTCCTTTACTGAGTTCGGACGAAATCCTTTGTCCCTCCTGACGGAGTGGAAAACGCGAAGACAATACAGGTTCCTCAGGTGCGGGATCGTCGTACTGATACGAAAAGTCCTTTTTCTCTCTTTCTCTCTCTCTCTCTCTCTCTCTCTCTCTCTCTCTCTCTCTCTCTCTCTCTCGCTCTCTCTCTCCCAGAGGTACTATTTATATATTTTATTTTGACTGACGCTAGACAATTTTATTCAGCTGAAGAGCGGGTTAGACTGAATTTGACTAGTGACAACCTCCCTTCTGAATAAAATCGTCTGGCGACAGCAGAAACGGACTGTCTGGACTATGTCAAGGTATGTAGTGGGGGGTGGGGTCTGAAAGAGATATCCTTCCATCCAGGGACTCCGGCTCTGACGCCAGTCTCTCTCACTCGGTCGACGGTGTCCCTTGTCGGTGTCGCGCTGACGGTTCTTGGTCTTCGGTGGTCCACCGGACGGTGATGTAACCGAAGGACACATGCGTCATGTCACCGTCACCATCACCGTCACTACCACCACCACCACCACCATCTCTTACTCCTTCTCTCCCTCCTCCTCCAGGAGCGAGGGAGAAGAAGAGGAGGAAAGCAGAAGGCGCCTTGGGTTACGCCTTATCTCTCTCCCGCCGCCGCCGCCGTCGTCTTCGTCGTCGTCTGACTGCGTCTCGTCATCGGTGGTGTCGTCACGTGGTCTGGGTCGTGCCCCAATCCTCGCCTCCTCCTCCTCCTCCTCCTCCTCCTCCTCCTCCTCTTCCACCCTCCTCTTCCACTACCTCTCCTCCTCCTCTTCCACTTCCTCCTCCTCCCCCTTTTCTTCCTCCTCTTCCTCCTCATTTTCCCTCCCACCATTCTTTTCCTCCTGTTCGTCCATCTCGTCCTCCTCCTCCTCCACCTCCTCCTCCTCCTCCACTTCCTCCTCCCCCTCTGCTTCCTCCTCCTCCCCCTTTTCTTCCTCCTCCTCTTCCTCCTTATTTTCTTTCGTATCTTTCTTTTCCTCCTCTTCTTCCTCCTGCTCCTCTTCCATTTCCTCCTTCTCTTCCTCCTCATTTTCCTTCTTATCTTTCTTTCCCTCTTCTCCTCCCCCTCTTTCTCCTCCCCATCCTCCTCCTCCTCCTCCTCCCCATCCTCCTCCTCCAAGTCCTCCTCGTACTTCTCCTTCATATCATTTTACTCATGAAATTCTTTTGAATATTCGTCACCAGTGCACAGAGCACAATGCTCTTCGGACCCTCAGCCTTTTTTGTGGGCAGAGGTTCCTTGGCCTTGAATAAAATCGCCTGCCCATCCGTGGCCAAAAGACTCTTTTGAGAAGCCACAGGGTGAGGGAGGGGAAGGGCACCCCCTACTCTCCCATACCGACCACCACCTCCACAGCCGATTGAAGTTGTATATACAATATATTTACACACACACACACACACACACACACACACACACACACACACACACACACACACACACACACACACACACAGAGAGAGAGAGAGAGGGTCACTTTCCGAAGATAAAGATACGTCTTTGCTAAATAGAATAGATTGGCTACCAACTAGAAAAAAATAAGCTACTGTTGGGCGAGAAAGTTACATAGAGCTCAGTCACGTTCACTGATATATGAAAATAATTACTCTCTCTCTCTCTCTCTCTCTAACCTGTTCTCGTCCGGAGCCCCCCCCCCCACCTCCTGCATAATTTGATAAAATCGTTATTGTTAGAACAAAAAATTCTGAAATGCAAAAGTGGCAAATATTGACTAGTCGAAACGCTCCTCCATTCGTGCCAGGACCAAGATAGTTCAACGTTAGCCAGAATGAAGTGCCTCAAGGGCTCCACAGACTCAGGCGTGAATCACACTCGAGTATGGAGAGATCGCGTGGTTCATTTTTGGTGACGAAGGCACTGGAGGAGGACTTACTCCAAGGTGAAGGTCATCCTCAGCGTGGAGAGGATCGTCAGGCACACGCCCGAGTCCCACTTGACCACTCTTAGCCTCGAGAGAGGGAGCCATGAGAGCGAGATCTGACTTTGCAGGAGAAGTTAGACTCGAGTTGCTACTTAAGGAACTTTTGCGAGGCTCAGCAGGTGTTGTGAGGGGGTGGTGGAGTGGTCGGATGGGTAGAGCGTTCGGCTCGTGGTCGAGGTTAAGGTTTCAAACCCTTCCGGATATGTTACCACTTCTGTATTCATCTCAGTGTTGTTGAAGAACTTTATATATCAGACTCCACACGGGACAATAATAAACTATGGACCGAACGCTTTCGTCTGTTCAGACATTTTGAAGATGTCTAAATACACGAAAGCGCTCGGTCTATAAATTATTATTTTCCTATGTGGTTTTCCGCATACTTAGAATCAAGAGTCCATGTGATTTCTCTTGTATATATATATATATATATATATATATATATATATATATATATTATATATATGTATATATATATATATATATATTATATATATGTATATATATGTGTGTGTATATATATATATGTATATATATATATATATATGTGTGTATATATATATATGTATATATATATATATATATATGTGTGTGTATGTGTATATATATAAATATATATATATATATATATATATATATATATATATATATTCACTTGTCTCTTCGGGACCCTTCCCTGCGACAAGACTCCACGGAAAGACTTCCGACGCTAACGTCACAATAAAGACAAAGGGGGAGACATGTTGGGGCGGGGGGGGGATGCCCGTCCGAGGAAGAAGGAACTCCCACCGGGAGGGAGAGGGGGGGAGGATAGAGTAGGGAAAGGTTTAGGGGGCTTCATGTAGGGGCTGGACCCCTGAGGAGCCATCTCCCATAAAGGTCACAGTGTACTCTGTGGCCTTTCTCCTCCTCCTCCTCCTCCTCCTCCTCTTCCCTTCTACTTCTCCACGCCCCCCTCCTCTCCCTCCTCCAACTCCCTCTATTCTCCTCCTCTCTCTCCTCCACCTCCCCCTCCTATCCCTCCTGCTCACCCTCCTCCCCGCTCTTCTCCCCCTCTCCCTCTTCCCCACCTCCTCCACCTCCCCCTCCTCCCCCTCTTCTCCTCCTCTCCCTCCTCTTCCTCTTCTTCAACCGTCTTCGTCGTCCTCCTGGAGTGCCGTGATGAGCGCGTGATTCTAACGAGACGTGAGTGAACCTCCATCCCTCCAGTCGGTTGTTTCTGGAGCCAGCTGGTTCTGATGCTGATGGTGCTTGGCGAGAGAGACACACACACACACAAAATCTCCAAAACATGTCCTCAGCCTCCTCCTCCTCCTCCTCCTCCTCCTCTTCTTCGCCTCCTTCTCTTTTTCATCCTGCTGTTACTTCTCCTTTTCTTCATTTTTCTATTCCTCCTTCTACCTCCTCCTCCTCCTCCTCTCCCTCCTCCTCCTCCCACTCTTCCTTTCCGTTCTCTCCTTCCCCCCCCTTTCCTCCTCCTCGTTTTCTTTGATCTCCTCCTCCTTCCTCTGTACTTCTCCCCTTTCTCTTTCATCTTAACCCTCTCCACTTCCCTCCTTTCTCTTCTCACTCTCCTTCTTTGTCTTTTTTTCTCCCCTCCAGTCTTACCCACCTCCTCCGCTTCCTCCTCTCCCTCCCGTTTTATGCCCTCCTCTTCTTAACTCTCGTTTTACCTCTTTCTCCTCCTCTTTTTCCTTTCCCCTTTTGTTCAGTTCCTCTTCCTATCTCTTTTCCTCCACCTCCTCTTCCTCCTCCTCCTCCTCCTCCTCTTTTCATTCCCGTTGTGTCCCCCAACCAGTATGATGTATAGGTTGTTCCCTGCCCTGAGTCGCTTAATGTCCCGTCGCACAAAAGCACTTGATGACCGATTTCAGGCTTCAAGAAGGGCACAATGCCGTGGCGAAGGTGACCAGTGTTGACTCTGGTGATACACGAATGCCAGGCTGTCCTCAGCACCTTCCCATGCACCATTTTCTTTCCCCTTCCGTTTTCCTCTTCTTCTCTGTTCCCTCTATCCTTCCTTTTTGCCCCGCCCTCTCCTCCCCATCGTCTCCTTTCCTCCCCTCTACTTCCCTTGCCTCTCCTCACTTCCCTTTTCTTTCCTCCCCTCACCTTCCATCACCTCCACTCCCTCCTCCTCCATTTCATTCCCCCCTTTACCTTCCCCTCCCATCCCTTGTCCTGCGCTATCTTTCGTACCCACCCCCGCACTTCACCTCCCCTCGCTTACTCTCCCCTATCCTCTTATCCCCTCTCCTCGCCTCCCCTCGCTTCCCCTCCCCTACCACGATTTTCCCCTCCTATCTCTTGTCCTGTAGTGCCTTTCCGACCCTTCCCTCCCCACCACTTACCTCTCCTATCATCCTCTCCCCTCACTTTCCCCTCGCCCTACCACGTATTTCCCCTCCTATCTCTTGTCCCGTAGTACCTTCCCTACCCTTCCCTTCTCATCCCTACCCTCACCCTCCCCTACCCTGCCCTCCCCTCCCCTCCCCTCCCCTCCCCTCCCCTCCCCTGCCCTCCCCTCCCCTGCCCTCCCCTCACCTCTGGCAACAGCAGCAGCTGTCCTCTCTTTGTCGGGTCGAGGGCCCCGGCCCCGCGCAGGCTGCCGTAGCCTCATGGTCATTCATTCACTCACTCGATTCCATTCTTCCTTCCTTCTCCCCTCCTTCCTCATTTCCTCCCTCCTTCCTTTCTCCTCCCCCTACTTCCTTCCTCCTCTTCTTCCTCCTCCTCCTCCTTTTATTTCCTCCCGTTGGTGTGTTGTTCAGGTCAACGAGCTCCCTGAGTGCGTTCCCTTTATGGTCTCCGTGACTCCGTGTCTTCTCAGGCCGGCGTGTTCTGTCCTGCTGTCTGGGTCTTGCTTTTGCTCAACATTAGTAGTACTTCCTTTGCACATACAGATACACACGCACGCTACACACACACACACACACACACACACACACACACACACACACACACACACACACACACACACACACACACACACACACACACACACACACGCACACAGATATATATATATATATATATATATATATATATATATATATATATATATATATATATATATATATATATATAAATAAGGTGAGGAACATACTTCAGAAGGTGTGCAACTACGACTGAACTTGTGTTTGGACTCTTGGAGCAGGCAACATGTGTGTGTGCGTGTGTGCGTGCATGATATATGTATATACATATACGTACTTACATACATACATACCGCTGGCTTTTCCCTTTTAGGGATGGAGGGAGTGAGGGGCGCCCTTTTACAGCTCTGAGGGAAAAGGGAGCCACCACCGGAAGTAATCTGATCGCCTCAACGATAGTCTGAGGCAGAGCACGCAACCCAATTGCTTTTGGTCAGGATGGGAGTCGTGTATGTGCGTGTGTGTGTGTGTGTATATATATATATATATATATATATATATATGTGTTTACATATATACATATATATTTATATGTATGTATGTGTTTACATATATACATATATATTTATATGTGTATTATGTAGCTGTTAGACACTAGCAATGTATATATATATATATATATTGAAACCCTATACGGTACATCCAAACGCAAGACGCAAAGTAGTTGATATCTATCTCTCGTCATTTACCGAACATAACCTTAGAATAGAGTGCTAATCGCCTTACATGGGCTTTAAGGACTGTGTAATGAAAACCCCCGACTTAATCCCCGTGTAATCCTCGGCTTCTTTATCTTGCTGCCTCAAGCCTTACCAGTGTCACCACAGCTATGTGAGGGGGTGGGGGGTTAGTGAGTGACACTAGTTTCTAAGATCCTTTCCTAGTGCTGTGCTTGTTTGATCCTAGTCACGGTTCTTTCTTCCCCAGGGTGCGTCCCAGTGAATTGCAAGTCATTTATTATAGATATAGATAATAGATTCGTTCAGAAAAAAATCACCCCATCCCCGTCCCCCCTTCTTCCTCCCCCCTCCCCCATTCCTCCTCCTCCATCTCTGTATCGGTTGACATGACCCATGTTGCCCCAAGTCTCCCCTCACTTCAGTGACATAGATTAGGGTCACCATACAAAAAGGAAATTCATAGGAGGAATCGACCTCTTGCCTTGTAGGACACCAGCCGGGCTATGGGCGCGCACCGCCACTACCAGGACCCCCCCTGTTGGTGCCGGAGACCATTGTGTTCTCGTTGATGGTGAACGGGAAAAATTATATTTAATTAGGACCATTACGTCGATGGTGATGCGGGCTACACCCCACCCACCCACCCACCCTTCCCCCTCCCTCCCCCTCTTTATATCCGTTTGTTTGTCTGTGTGGAGCCTGGATAGACCACCATGGAAGGGGAACGAAGGGGGGGGGGTGCTCATCAAACAATAGGATATAAGGACAGCAGGAGACCTATTGGTTTATGGCGTGGTCAGCTACAAAAAAAAAATAGAAAGAGTTTGGGATGTAATTTCTCTCTCTCTCTCTCTCTCTCTCTCTCTCTCTCTCTCTCTCTCTCTCTCTCTTTTTTTTTCTATCTGTACGTAGCTGTTGATAATCAAGGAGAAAAGAGAGTTGTTGGCAAGGTGATTGACGTTGGACGTCACCTTGGTCAGCCAAGGTGCGAGTTTGTCTATATGTGAGATACGCACTCCATACAGGAAGGAACGCGTTGTACTATTCACGCTTTTTACCAAACGTAATACTAAAACTATGTTAAAGGAAATAACTGATGATGTTGCGAAGAACAGTCTACGGCGTAAGTCTTTCAGCATTTTTTTATATTCATATCAGTTTTGTTCTCTAATATTTTACGTTTATTTTCTCTACATCGTTAAGTTAGCATCAAGGTATGTTTTGTATAGAAAACGCGCGAAATGCTTTGAAACAAACGTAATATTTTGAGTACTGAAAAAATAGGTGGTGCCAGACCTTTAACCTTGACTGTACGCAAAGCCCTGTGATGGAGTGCCACGCCCCTTGGCACGTGACCCCATCACGTGACCTCATCACGTGGTCCCATCGCGAGGTGGGTGCCGCCACGGGGTGCCACAGCGCCACCCCCTTGCCCCTCCCCCTCCCCCTCTCGCCTCGTCACTCCCTTACCTTCTCTACCCTCCCTCTCTCCTTCCCTCTCTTTTCCCCATATCTTCTCTCATCCCTTCATCCCCCTCTCTCTCTCCTCTCCTCTCCTCTCCTCCATCTCTCTCCTTCACTCCCTTCCTCTCTCCACCCTTTACTCCCACTCCCCTCTCTCTCTCCTTCCTTTTGTTCTCTTTTCTTCCCTCTCTCTTCTCTCTCCCCTTCCTCTCTCCCCTTCCTTTCCTTCCACTCCCCTCCCGTCTCCCCTTCTTTCTCCTGTCCCTTTTCCTCCTTTTTTATATATTTTCCGTTTCTTTCCCCCTCTCACCTATCCTGTCTCCCCACCTAACTCACCTCTTCATGCCCTTCTTCACTCCCTACTTTACTCCCCTTCTCATTCTCTTCCTCACTCCCCTACTCTCTCCTCACCTGTCTCCCTCCTCCTTCCCCCCCCCCGCCCGCCGTGCCCACCGTGCCCACCGTCTCCTCGGCGCCCTCTCGTGGCGGCGTCACGTTCTTGACCGACGGGATAATTGCAGGTGTCCTCTTACACGCCCGTCGACACGCCTCGTCCCGTACCCCCGGAACACCCGGAAGGAGAACCCCGGCACTTAAGTGATCACCTCTTCCGCCCCTGACCTTTAGTATTCGTAAAGGTCAGATTGTATTACCTTCTCTGGTATGCGTGAAGGTTGTATTCCCTTCCCTGGCATACGTAAAGGTCAGAGCGTATTCCCTTCCCTTGTATAAGTTAAGGTCAGAGCATACTACCTTCACTATTATAAGAAAAGATCAGAGCGTATTCCCTTCCCTGGTATACGTAAAGGTCAGAACGTATTACCTTCCTTTGTATAAGTAAAGGTCAGAGCTTCCCTTCACTATTATAAGAATAGATCAGAGCGTATTCTCTTCCCTGATGTACGCAAAGGTCAGAGTGTATTCCATTCTCTGGTATACGTATAGGTCAGAGCATATTCCGTACCCTATTATACATAAAGGTCAATATAGAGATAAGAGTATACTCCCTTCATTGATATAATTTAATGTCAGCAACGTATTTCCTTCCCTCGTTAGGTCGAAGTTTAGTTCTGTCATAGTGATACAGGAACATAAGAATGAAGGAGACTACAAGAGACCATAAGACCTATACTTTGTAGTTCCATTACCACTTATCATCCCCATCCATAAAGTTGTCTAAGCTTTTCTTAGAACAACCAGTAGTTTCAGCGTTCACTACATGGTTACTAAATCTATTCCATTCGTTGACCACTATTAGTAAACCAGTTCTTGCCTGTTTCCTTCTTAAATATAAAATTGTCCAGTTGCTCTATGTAAAGGTCAACATACGCTTCTTGCCTCTGTCTTCGAATAGGTCACGGGACACACCAGACTCCAGTATCTCCCTGGATCCTGGAGTAAAGGTTCTTGATTTATATGCCACTGTACTCGGTCGATTGTATCAGTAAAACCCAGTGTGGTATGTTGTGGGCATTTTTTTATTTATTTACTAGTATTAACATTGTTGTTATTATTATTATTATTATTACTAATATTGTTATCATTATTATCATCATTATTATAATTATCATTATTATTGTTACTGTTATTGTCATTATTAATATTATTATTATTGTTATTATTATAATTATCATTATCATTGTTGTCATTATTATTATTGTTGTTATTATTGTCAGTATTACTTGTAATTATATATTTACCTATTACAGTTATTACTAATATCATTTTTGTCATTATGTGTTTTTGTAGCTCAGTAGTTATCCGCTACACGAGGTAGATATGATAGCTTCTGTCGGAGTGACCTTTACGGCCGCCGCCAAGTCCGTTCGGGGATTCGTGCCGCCAAGTCCGTTCGGGGATTCGTGTTTCTCGCTCTTATATTCACGTTTGTAGAAGAAACCTATGGATACCTGAGATGGTGCGGTCACTTATATAACATGAGTCATGTGCAGAAGACCGCCACTTGAGATTTCTTTTAACACTGATATCCCGGAAGTTGTCGTTGTGGTCCGGTGGACTGCGAGCTTTCTCGCCCTCGTCCACCTCGGAGGTCGTCGACGGCCTGCAGACCATCGGATCGCACAAGAATTTCGCTCGGCAGATTGAAGTCGTCTTCGCTCTTTGTGCAGACATCAGAGTTCCTCTCTCTCTCTCTCTCTCTCTCTCTCTCTCTCTCTCTCTCTCTCTCTCTCTCTCTCTCTCTCTCTCTCTCTCTCTCTCTCTCTCTGCTCTCTCTCTCGCTCTGTGTGTGTGTGTGTGTGTGTGGTACAAGTATGCAGACGGGTATGGATTTTTTTTATATAATTTACTTTATTGTGTTGTTATTGCAGTTGCTGAACACAAACTTCACTGGACATAGACTTCTGTCTTCATGTAAGAGAGATAGCCAGCCAAGAAATACACCCACTCCCACCCATCCTACTCCCATTTGTCACCGATTTCCCTTTGATCTTACCAAACATATACAAGGTAATGGTGACAACATACGTAAATAAAGCTTTTGACATAATTCCTATATACTGTACACTCTCTTAAAAAATAATAGAAACTGAAAGGCATAACAATGACAGAAGGTGGTGGGCAAACTTGTTAGCTAGTAGGGAATGCAATGTGTTGAAACAACCATCTACATCGTAAGAACATAATGGAGGAAACTGGAAGAGACCATAAGGCCTACACTAGCTAGTTCCATGTCCCTTACCACCCTTCCTTCTTATCCATAAAGTTATCTAATATTCTTTTAAAACAACCAATTGCGGCCCTCACTTCATTGTTACTAAGTCCGTTCGTTAACCACTCAGTTGGTTAACCAGTTCTTTTTTCTTTCTTAAACCTCAGTGGTGTTGGTTACCCCTGACTACCGCGAACCTAAGAAACATCAAATAGTTATCTTGAGTGACCAACCT
>NC_134818.1:23601281-23611281 GCF_046742065.1 Oratosquilla oratoria | reverse complement strand
CTCCCATATAAGGGGGAAAAAGCTCTTGGTATGTATTATTATTATTATTATTTATATATTTTTTTAGCTAATATGATATTATAATGATTATTATTATTATTATTATTATTATTATTATTATTATCATCATTATTATTATTAGCCATTATCATGATAACTATCATTATCATTATAATTTTCATTGTTGTTATTATTATCATTATTATTATATTTTTCCGTACCTGTGGTGTCTCTTGAAGGTCGCGGACCTCTGTGCACCTTGCCTGTCTGCTCTTCAGTCTCCTCCCCCCTCCCCCTCCCCCTTCCCCCCCTCCCACTTGTGCTTGCATGCTTGGGCTCCCCGCCAACCGGTTTCGCTTGTTCACGGTTGCGTGACTCTGCTTTCAAGGTTTCTGCTTTCATCATCATCATCATCGTCATCGACATCATTTCGTTTTCGTTTTCCTCTTGCGCTTTCTATTTCACTTTCGTCCTCCTCTTTTTCTGTTCCTCTTCCTCCTCCTTTTCCTCCGCCTCATCCCCATCATCTTCCTCATCCTCTCTCTCCTTCTCCTCCTCCTAAATTCCTCCCTCCTCCCTCCTACTCCTGCACCTAACCTTCATCCTCTTCTTCCACCTCGTCCACCAGCTTCTCTTGCTTCACTCCCTCGTCCTTATCCTCCTTCTCCTCTGCTTTACTTTTCCTCCTCCTCCTTCTCCACCTCTTCCTCCAGCTCCCCCTCCTCCATCTCATCCTCCAGCTTCTCTTGCTCCACTCCCTCGTCCGTCTCCTCCTTTTCCTTCTGCTTCACCATTCCTCCTCCTCCTCCTCTTCCTCTCTCTATCTCGTCCCCTCCCTCCCCCTCGCTCTTCCTTCTCCTCCTTTCTCTCTTCTCCATATCCTTTTTTTCACTTCGCCCTCCTCCTCTTCCTCTACACCTTTCTTTCCCTTTCCTCCCTCATCCTCAGCTACTCCTCTCTTTCCCTTTCCTCCCTCATCCTCAGCTACTCCTCCTACTACTCCACTTCCTCCTCCTCCTCCTACTACTACTACTACTACTACTACTACTACTACTACTACTTCTGTTTCCTTCCCCCACTCCTCCTTCTTCTTCCTCCTTCACCTCCTCCTCCCCTTCTTCTTTCTCCTTTACCTCAGTCCACAGCTTCTTTTCCTCCTCCTCCTCCTCCTCCTCCTCCTCCTCCCTCTCCCCTCCTCCCCGCCTCCCTCTCCACCTCCTCCTCCCTCTCCCCCTCCTCCCCGCCTCCCTCTCCACCTCCTCCTCCCCTCCTCCTCCCCAGCCTCCCCCTCCTCCTCTTTCTCCTCCTCCTCCTCCTCCTTTTCTTCTCCTCCTTCCTCCACCTCCTCAAACAGGCCTACTCCTCTTTTCGCCCCCTGTGTGTTTGCAGAGCTGTCGGACCCGGGGTTTCAGGAATGCAGAACCGGTACACTTCGTCTTCCCACCCTCCCCCCTCCCTCCCTCCCTCCCTTCCTTCCTCCCCCGCCCGTCTCTACTCCATCACCCGTCTTCCCCACTTCTCAGTTCCACCCCAGACACTCTACACACACACACACACACACACACACACACACACACACACACACACACACACACACACACACACACACACACACACAGAGGAAATTCTCTCTCTATCTCTCTTTCTCTATCTCTCTCTCTCTCTCTCTCTCTCTCTCTCTCTCTCTCTCTCTCTCTCACCTCTCCCCCCTCTCTCACTCTCTCTCTCTCTCGCCTCTCCCCCCTCTCTCACTCTCTCTTTCTCTTTCAGATATTTCTTTGGGAGTAGAGGTCAGATGCGGATCAAATATCTTGTTCAGGAAGCGTCTGAACTGAAATCTAGATTCATGTTTGCGTTCGGGGTTCGAACCTGCGTCGTTCCACTCCATCTAGGACGTGACGTCACGTCGTCACGTCCGCGCGAAGGTTACGGCGTCGCGTAGGATGGTCGCGTAGTTGGTATGTAAGGCCTGTGGGGCAGAATCCTTCGAAGGATATCTTTATGGTGGATGGGGACGTGGTATGGTAGTGCTTGGCCGTGTTCGGGTAGGTTTTCGGGTATTAGCCTAGTGCTGTTATGGTCATTAAGTGTGTTGTAATTGTTATTATTGTCTTCTTCCTCTTCTTGTTCGTGTTCGTCGTCGTCTTCTTCCTCCTCTTCGTCATCGTCTTCTTCCTCCTCCTCTTCGTCGTCCTCTTCTTCCTCCTCTTCGTCGTCGTCTTCTTCCTCCTCTTCGTCGTCGTCTTCTTATGCTTCTTGTTTTTCTTCTTTTTGTGTTCATTCTTCAACTTATTTTCCTTCTTTACATTCCTCTTCGTCTTCTTCCTCTTCAATCTCTTCTTTTTCTTCCTTTTTCTTTTATTTATCTTGTCTTACTCTCTTATAATATCACCACCATCTCTACACTCCCCACACACACACATACACGTACACACAAGTGCACACACACGTACACACTAGTGCACACACGTACACACAAATACAAGTACACACGTATACACAAGTGGTCACACACGTACACACAAGTACACACACACGTACACAGCAGGCAGGGGGAACACATGTGAGGATTGTGTAGCGGTACTTTAGTGTAGACGCTGTCTCCCTGTGAGTTGGGCCCCCACACAGGATGCAGCAAATCTCGTGGCGACACGGAAGGGACGGTCATAATTACAATGACGACAAATTATTGTCATTATTTGACCACAAACGCCACAACCAGCTTGTGCACATAACGAAGAGTACGCTGCTGCAGGGGCTACACAGCTGGCTGCACTTATATGGTTTCCTCTCTCGCTTCTTCCGGTTTTTAATTTGAGTGCATGGGTGGTGGCCATCTTGTGCTTTTGGAATTGGTTTTGGGCCATAGTCTTTTTTTCTGTAGTTTTTTTATCGGTGTTTTTATTTTTGTACACTGTTAGTGTTTATTTCTGTTATTGTTATTATTGTGTTATTATAGTTATTGTTATTTGTAGTAGTAGTAGTAGTATTGTTCTGAATAGCAGTATTATTATTATTATCATTATTATTTTAAGTATTATAAGTATTATTATTATTATTATTATTATTAGAAATGCTATTATTTTTATTATCATCATTATTAGTAGTAGTAGTAGTATCATTATAATTACTATTTTCATTATTATTGTCATTATTATTGTTATTGTTATTATCATTATTGTTATTATTATTATTATCATTATTATTATTGTTAATTATCATTATTGTCATCATTATTGTCATTATTATTATTATTGTTATTATTATTATTGTTATTATTATTAATATTATTATTATTATTATTATTATTATTATTATTATCAATTATTATAACATTTCAGAACAAGGAGCAAAATCATGAGTCCGTAGTTAAAACACGGGATATTGGAGGGTACTTTTGTCGCTGGCTGTGCCTCTGCAAAAGGCAACACCGCAATCAGTCGACTGTACTTCCGGATAGGTGAGAGTTTCCGGAAGAAGAAAAACAAATTCCGGGATTCGATACTTCTTCCCTCTCCTTCCCACTTTTGTTATTAATCGATTAATCCGAAGCTTTCCATCTTCGCCAAAGATTTGTAATTTCTCATAATTTTCTGATTTTTCTTTAGTTTTTGCATTCTGGAAGATGAGGATATGAACCCGCTCTCTCTCTCTCTCTCTCTCTCTCTCTCTCTCTCTCTCTCTCTCTCTCTCTCTCTCTCTCTCTCTCTCTCTTTCTCCGTTAGTGCTCAACATCGTACTCGAGAGCTTTGAGATTTCCTATGTTGAAGTCTGCAAAGAGATGATGCTCACAAGACAAGACGTTTCATCAGTTAATGGCTTCAAATAAATGTCCGAGTTGTTCAAGCAGTTATTATTTTTGTGGTCTTCAAAATAAGTCTTAACTAATTGGAGAGAATAAAAAAAAGATGTGGTGACCTCATAATTGTCCAAAAAACAAATGGGAACACGTACTACAGCGGTTAGTCAGGTCCTTTAGTGGAGAGGGGGAGGGGGGGGGCTGAGTTGCAGGAAACTGAAAAAGTTGATTGACGACATACAGTGTCTGCAGGGACCGTGACGATCACTTCACACACGCGCACACACACACACACACACACACACACACACACACACACACACACACACACACACACACACACACACACACACACACACACACACATCTTGTCTCTGTCCTCATCGTCTTCTTCCTCTCCCTCTATCATTCGCCCTTTCTTTCTGTTTATCTTCCTTTTTCTCGCTTTGGCGCCGACATTAGCACAGCAGTTCCTTGGCACCGATGCTGGCGCCATTGGCACCTTTGTCCTTTGCCTGACTGGGAGTGGACGATTGTGTTTTCGTTTAGCGTTGCATGCATTGTGAATGTATCACAGGTATATATCATATGTGTGTTTGTGTATGTACACACACACACACACACACACACACACACACACACACACACACACACGCACACACACACACACACACACTAAAGTTAGCTTTCAAGTTCCACTGACCACTTTAATGATAGTATTCTGTCTTGCCTTTAGCGATTTAACGCAGCCGCCTAGAGGAACGTCTAGACCTCAGAAGGTCGGCCTCACCGATCTGGATCTACAAGTAATTGAAGGAAGGGGCAATATCACTCGTCATGTTACTTTTGATGACGTGGTTCAAGGCCTTGCCGCGTTGGTGGCTCTGTCGTCGACAAGTCGTCTGTCTTTTTCCATTCGACAAATTGTCGACATTTTAATGTTGATTGATTTTGTGTGATGTTATTTAGAGACAGTGGTATGGTATTATGTAGGAGTAATAATTGATAATGTATGGTAATTTAGTTGATGAATTTTGTATATATATATATTTTTCATTTCTGTTTATTCGGTATTGTTTGATCTCTCTTTCTCTCTCTCTCTCTCTCTCTCTTTTTCTCTCTCTTTCTCTCTCCCTCTCTCTTTTTCTCTCTCTTCTTTTGTTCCGATGTTTTTATGTGTCTTCCACATACACGTGCGTGTACCCACGTCCGTGCACAGTCAGCCCGACCGGACGGACGCTCGCCAGACACTGCAAGTTGTTGTTGTTGTTGTTGTTGTCTCGGAGGCCACCCTGAGATCGTTCCAGGAATCGAGGCCATTAAGTAGCGCCTCCAGGTTTTAGTCGGCCCTCGAGGGGGCCTCCTCAGTTGTCGCTCTAGGCCAGTTGTTCCGCCCCCAAAGAGCCGGGTTTTATATATATATATATATATATATATATATATATATATATATATATATATATATATATATATAATACATATATATATATATATATATATATATATATATATATATATATAATATATATATATATATATATCTCGTGAAAACCATAGTTGGAGCAAAAAGACTGGAGACAGGGAATCTATATATTTCGTTTACAAACTGCAATCCTCTTTAGTATCTACTGAAGAGGATTGCAGTTTGCAATCGAAATATATAGATTCCCTGTCTCCACCTTTTTTTTTTTTTTTTTTTTTTTTTCATCTGTGGTTTTCACGTGATTGGTAAATGTGGGATTACATTTTTCACCTGTAATATATATATATATATATATATATATATATATATATATATATATATATATATATATCTTTAATAAATTATACTTATATGTCTACCTATTTATTGATTTCATTATTTATAGATTATTTATGTATTTATATATATTTATGTCTTCCTATTGATGTGTTCTATTTATCTTTTAATTGACTCGTTTATTAATTATCATTTTATATATTTGTATCATGTCTACTTATTGATGTGCTTTTTTATTCGTTTATATACTCATTTATCTATCTATTTATTAGGTTATTTATTTATTCATTTATTTGTGTACTTCTTTATTTATCTGTATTGGGATCAATTGAAAGAAGTTGATCCGCTGGTGACCGTTACCTCAAGGGTCTTTAGCTTGAAGTCCTCCAAGCTAACTTCAGCTTTTGAGCGAAGTTCTTTTATCATTGTATTTGATCCGGAATCCTTCTCCTGTCGAACTTTCATGTGACTTGGTGGTGGGGGGGGAGAGGGAGGGGGAGTTGATCTGGGAGGAGGGGGGGGGGCGAGAGGGTAGTGGAAAGTGTCTAGGAAATGCCAGAAGGAAACGGTGCATTTAATGATGATGATGGTTATGGCATCTGTACAGGATAGTCTTTGCAAGGAGGCGTGTTTACGCCCTCGCATTAGCGAACATCACCCCCTCCCTCCCTCCCTCCTTCCCGCCTCCTTCGCTCTTTCCCGCCTCCTGAAGCTGAATGAAATAGACTCGTGGTAGCCAGAAGCAAATGTATTAAGTGTTTCATCAAAGCTACTGTTGCGTCATCATTGTAGCATCCTCCAGGTGATTTTATTCAGCCTGTTCGCTACCTATAGGGTTGAGTTTGGGTCACAGTTTAACTCTCTCTCTCTCTCTCTCTCTCTCTCTCTCTCTCTCTCTCTCTCTCTCTCTCTCTCTCTCTCTCTCTCTTTTTTCCTTTCTTCCTCTCTTCCTCTCTTTCTCTCACGTACCCACATCCTCCATGAATCTTGTGTGTTGCATATTAACAACTGCAATGATGCACCCTTGCCTTACCTGGACGCCATCTATTGCTCCTTGCCACCGTCTCCGGTATCTCTTGTATCGCGGGGCTGCCGGGGATGGTGGTGGGGGGGGGGGCTGTACCCTTCTCAGACGGTGTCATTTCTCATTTTGAAGGTAATGTATTTAGGGAGGCTGTAACCGGTTGTTTAGTGCAACTACATGATCTAGTGTCTGTGAGTACATCGATTTCCCTCCCCCTCATCCCTCTCCCCCACCCCCCCTCTCTCTCTCTCTCTCTCTCTCTCACTCTCTCTCTCTCTCTCTCTCTCTCTCTCTCTCTCTCTCTGTTGCTTCTGTTGATGAGGTCTCCAAGGAGTTCTTTTTTCTATTAATCTTTTTGTCACATTTTTTTTATTTGTTTTATGTTGTATTTATTTGATCTAGCATATAGATGCCCTGTTAATTTATTAATTCATTTTGATCTGCCAGTTTATTTGTTTATTGACCTATTCATTTATTTATGTAATTATTTATTCTATTTATTTATTTATTTTTACTTATTTATAATTTTGTTAATTTATACTCTCCCTCTTTACTAACTCTCCTTGAGGATAGAAGCGCTGGTTGTCGACCACGAAGGTTTATCGAGAGTTACTGCATACGCATGGTTCCACCCATTGACGGGTGGTACAGCAAATGTGGTGGTGGGAGGGGGAGAGGGGCAGGGGGGGAGGGAGGGGGAGGAGTCCCGCAGGAAGCGGGATGCGGATGTGCCCTTACTACCCAACAAAAGGCGGCGGTGTGTTGCATTCTGTTGCACGGGAGGTTGGGGGGGACCTGTCCATTGTTGACGTCCCTCACCCCACCCCTGGCAGGACAGCTGTGGGAGGGGGTCAGTTTTGTGGTTGCGGGATTGAAGGAAGGAGGGGAATTAAGGGAGGGGAAGGGGGGGGGTCCTACGGGGGTACTGGTTGATGTTGGAATACAGTGGTAGAGTCCATCAGTGAAGGACCTTGTGGTCCATGGATGGGCGGATGAAAAGAAAAACATATACTGTAATATACTGATGTGGATTCCATGATAGTACAAATAATAGTACAAATAGTAACATTATTGTTATAATTGTAATAGCAATATTTTGCAATATATATATATATATATTATATATATATATATATATATGTGTGTGTGTGTGTGTGTGTGTGTGTCTGTGTGTGTATCTGTATGTATGCATTAATGATTAGAAGCCTCACCTTCCCACACAAAATATAATGAATAAAATAATCTATCTTCGTTCAGAACAAAAACCCGCAGGCAGGTCAACCACACTACACTGAAGTGATGTGAAGGGGCATCTTGACAGGGGATGGGAAGGGGGTATTTGGCTAATGGATTCAGTCCCGGGGTGCCCACTCACCAAATGAAAGATTCGTCCAGGATATTATCTTCAAACGTATATAGAGTGATTAAGAGATAAAAGGGGTGGCGGGGGGGAGGGTTCGGGAGAACGTGGGGTGGGAGTGGGAGGAGACAAAGAGAAAATTCGGTTTTAGAATTGTGTCTGTGTGTGCGTGTGCGTGCATAAATATAAGGGTTACCCCCTCAGTTTATTAAAATCGCATGACGGTAGCTAGGATGAAGTCATGTAGCCTCCAAATCAAGGTTGACGCCTTTGACATCTATCGGTAATTTCCTATCGTGTGAATTTAATCGCTTGATGGCACCCAGAAGAAACGCGATACTCAAATACAGATATTAAACGTTAGAACCACGTCACGGGGAGACTGCGCGCACTGGGACAACGAAGAGCGTCTCAGGGGCGATTAAGGTCGTAAGGTTCTCAGAGATTCTCAAAAGATCAATTTATATTTACAGTAATGATATTGCCAGTCTGCTACTTATTATTGATGATGTTGATATCTCGCATACATTCAGTAAAAACAAGTCACTATCAAGCGTAAGGTCGTGTCGTGTGGAAAGACATGTACTGTATGCTCAACCTCAAGATGATGCGGTACAAAACAGGGCTCAAGAGAACACATTGCAAGAGTTCATGTATGCAAAAGTTACTGCTGTAATTCGACTAAATAAAGATACAGGAAAGATAAAGATCGAGAAAGGAGTACGGCAAGGCGATACAATTTTACTCAAGCTATTTGCAGCGTTTCTGGCAGAGATTTATAGGGTTGAGTTGGGCAGGGAATGGTTTGATCAGGAATGTGAAATAATCGACTTGAATTGGTGGATGACATTATTCTCATTTCAGAAACGGCAAAAGACTTGTAAGATATGCTGAGTGTTCTGATTAAAGAATTTTTTAAAGTTTGAAGATGAATATGTATAAAAAGAAAATAATGCTCAACTCGAAAATTCAAAGTAAAACAGTTATAATATATTCGATGATAAGAATCTGGAAGAAGTTGAAGAGAATAGTTAGGTCAGATGCTCAAGCTAAAGATCATGAAAATGAAATAGAACCATGTATCACAATTGGTTAAAATTGGAGAAATAGTAACATCATGAGAGGTTATCTACCTTTAACTCTAAAACGCAGTTTACTATCAGTGGATAATGCCAGCTATGATCTACAGATATAAGACTTGGAAATGACGAAGGCGATGGAGACAAAGTTAAGGAGTACACAGTGGAGAGTGGCGGCATCAGTGGTGGGAATAACGCTGAAAGACAGGAAGAGGCTAAATTGGATGAGAAAGCAGACTGGGGTGAAAAATATTGTGGAGGCGATAAAGGAGCGGAAGTGGAATTGGGAAGGGAAGTTCGCGCAAAAGAATGATGGGCGATGGAGTAAATGTGTGACGAAACGAGATCGGAAACGTGGAAGAGGGAGACCAGATAGAAAGTGAAGAGACGAAAGTGAAATTTGCAGGAGTTACGTGGTAGAGGGTACAGTCGTGCTACTCATGGAAGTGTGTGTGTGTGTATGTGTATGTATATATATATATACTGTTATATGTATGTTTATGAAAATATATCTGAGAAAGGGCTCGCTGTCTAAAGAGATCAAAATTATTTTGATCCACTCCTTCAGATGAATGGCATCGCATTCGTAGATTATTACACTGGTTATGCCAAGTTATTTCATCACGCAGCAGATGAAGGGCTGTCGGTCTGAAAGGGTCAAGTCCCCCCCACCCCTCCGGTATATTGTGTAACTTTTTTCCATTTTCTACTTACTTTTGATCACGTTTGTTTTATTTTGTTGTTGTTATGGTGCCGCTTTAGCATGTGGCCTACCTTTTTGAAACTGGTTTAGTATGTGGCCTACCCTATTTGAATGTATCCTACCTCAGGAAAAATTTAAAACGAACAACAATACTTTAAAATGTTTTCATTTAATAATTAAAAAGCAATTTATCAACAAATTATACAAACATTTCTCGGCTATCCTGCAACATGCATAAAAATAAGAAGGCCACATACTATACCGGCACTAGTTAGG
>NC_134818.1:23591281-23596281 GCF_046742065.1 Oratosquilla oratoria | reverse complement strand
CACACACACACACACACACACACACACACACACACACACACACACACACACACACACACACACACACACACACACACACACACACACATACACATGTATGCATCTGTGTTTATACATTAACACAAAATTATGTGTACATTGTTGGATTTTTACTCGATTGTTGTTGTTGTTGTGTGTGTGTGTGTGTGTGTGTGTGTGTGTGTGTGTGTAGGGAAGACGCATGGATGCACATGCCCTCAAGCTCTCCCCCTCCTCCCTCCCTCCACCACCTCCACATCGGAGAGCGGAAGCGGCCGTGTCCCTGAAGTTTGGAGCAGTACCGGGGGTCGTCGTTGGGAGACTGGTGGTCGGTTGTACTCGGAGTCGTCGATGCATGAACGAAAGAAAAAGAAAAAAAAATATCATTTTGGTAGAGAAAGATTGTTTCGGTGAAGGTTATGTAGGCTATGATATATTCGGACCTTTTCTCCATCGACTTTCTCCACGTGGTACAGTCGTCATCGTCGTCTTCCTTGTCGGTTTTGTTTACCATCCTTGATCTCGTCGTCGTCCTTGTTGTCGTCACCGAAGTGTCTTTGTCAGTATATTCTTTGTCTTCACCGTCAGTAGGCCAGAGAACGACAGACCTTCTCGCCTTGGGATCATCACCCTCTCCCGGTCTCTCTCCCCCTCCCCCTCCCCCTCCCCTGCCCCCAGACGCTTACCCCGAAGGGTCGTCGAGGAAAGAGGCGAACCCGGCCCAGGTCCTCGTGAATGCACTGGAGCCCACCTCCTTCAGAGAGGTCCTGAGAAAGCCACTCGAGATATATGAACAGGCAAGGTCATCCTCTCCTCGTCCCCGGCGTGAGTCATTGTGCATACGAGCGGTGGCCCTTGATGGCGTGATAGTGGCTGGAGGAGGTGAAGACTGGGGGTGGGAGTGGGGGGGGGAGAAGGGTCTTTCGGGGGCTGGGAGTACCTCGGTCACCCCCGTTGGGACGCTCTGGTCTTCTTCGCTGTTCCTTCCGCACGTCCTCCCCCTTCCCTTCCGCTCCCCTCCTCTACTCCTCTCTTCCTCTCCTTCTACCCCCACTCTAGACCAGTTCACCCTTACCACCCTCCTTCCTTCCATTCCTCCCCCTTCTTCCTCCCTTCCCACTCCTTCCTCCCAGCCTCTCCTTCCTCCCGTCCCGCTCCCTCCTCCCCCTCTTTCCTTCTTCCTCCTTTCTTCTCCTTTCCTTCTTCCTCCCTTCCTCCTCCTTCTTCCCAACCTCTTCTTCTTCCCTTACCACTCCCTCCTCCCCTCTCCTTCATCCTCCTTGCTCCTTCCTCCCTCCACCCTCCTTCCTCCCCCATCCCTCCTCCCTCTTCCCTCCCCACTCCTTCCTCCCTCCCTCCTCTTGGCCCCCATGTGCGTGACGGGGGAGGGATGGAGGGAGTGTGGGAGGACGGGAGGAGGGATGGGTGTCTCCCTCTCCCCCTCCACGCCCCCAACCACCACCACCTCCAGGGAGGTGGAGGTGCTGGACACCTCAGCGGCTGCGGCTGCGGCATGGGGGTCCCTCTGCCCCTTGTTCCTGGAACCTACGAGGAACAATGGCCGACAGCTTTCTCTCTCTCTCAAGAAAAAATGTGTTTATCTATTCATTTATTCATTTATGTGTGTCTGTCAAGTATACATATTTATTGCGTCCCAACCGTTCTTGTGAACAGTGTAGTAGCCACGGGGATGGATGGGCTGTGTGAGTTACCAATTTCCATTTATTCATTGATTGATAGATTTGTTATTTATTTTTTTCATATTAATGTATTTCATATATTTGTTTTCATGTATTTGATTATTTATTTCTATTATTTTTTTCATTTTATATATTTACATTAATTTATATTTTTTGTGTACGTTGGTAAATAAATGACTGCGATGTCGAGCTACGAAAGGAACAGGCACCTTTGCCCTGTGTGCTGGGGCTTCCAGGGCAGGCAGCAATCACTGGTGGTCATTAGATTCTAATCCAGGCCCACGAAGAATGGGGCGAGA
The DNA here is from genome assembly GCF_046742065.1 of Oratosquilla oratoria. Taxonomy (NCBI): domain Eukaryota; kingdom Metazoa; phylum Arthropoda; class Malacostraca; order Stomatopoda; family Squillidae; genus Oratosquilla; species Oratosquilla oratoria. The sequence goes on along the minus strand of NC_134818.1, from coordinate 23,594,264 downwards.
TTGGAACAAGTGCGCCACAGCGGCACACTGAATCGCTCAGATAACTTCCTAATCTTGCTGCTCCTCTTTCTCGGCCTTTCTCTCCTCCTCCTCCTCCTCCCCTTCCTCCCTCCCTCCCTCACATCCTATCCTTCTTCATCCCTCCTTCCACTTCCTTCTCCTCGTTTTCCCTACTCCTCCTCCATTTCCTCCTCCTGTTTTTCCTCCCCTCCTTTTCTTCCTCCTCCTACTCCTCCTGGTGCTTTTCCTCCCCCTCCTCCTTTTCGTCCTCCTCCTCTTCCCTCCCCCAACTCCTCCTCTCACTTCTCCCTCCCTCCTTCCCTTCATCCTCCTCTCCATTTCCTTCTGCTCTCTGCTTCCCTCCTCTTCCTCTTTTTTCCTTATCCTTCTCTTCGCCTCCTCCCTCCCTCTTCTCCCTCCTCCTCCTACTTCTCTTACTCCTCTTCATCCCCTCTCTTCCTCCTCCTCCTCTTCTTACTCCTCATTCCCTCCCTCCTCTCCTTCCTTCTTCGTCCTCTCTTTGCTCTTCCATCCTCCACCCCTCCTCCTGCTCAGACTCCCCTTCTCCCTTTCCCCCCTTCGGGTGCTCTCCTTTCCCTAGTTTAGTTAAATAGAGCGAAGGTACACAAAAGGAAATCAGGGGAGAAGGTCGGATAATTTAAACCTAAACTGGAATCTCAGTTTTTACTCTTTTTGAAAAATAAACTAGAGAGTGTTGTGTTCATATGATCATGTTACGTGTGGGGGAGAGGGAGGCCTTCAACTCTTTACTCTTGGTGTTGACCCCGTGGGATTCTGTTCGGTTTGAAACGCGCGAGGGGGCCATTCAGGTCAGTGACCACACATACCGGACACACACATACACGCACACACACACACACACACACACACACACACACACACACACACACACACACAGAGTAATTTTTGGTGCGTTGCTGCGTTGAGATGTGACGTTTGATTTTTTTTTCCATCTAGTCTGATGATTCTGTTGGTGCTCACGAGGGCGGGGGGTGGGGTGGGGTGGTCCTCGTTTGTTTCGTCTGTTTTTTGTTTCGTTCATAAGGTGTTTCTTTGTTTAGAATTGTGTACTTATTACGTGTGTATGTATGTATGTATACGTGTTATGTAAGTATGCATGTATGTCATGTACGTTTGTATATATGTGTGGTATTAGTTATTACCATAGATATATCATAAGTTATGAGTATTTTTATCGTTATTGGGTTTTGCGTTCCATCTTCTGGGAGCTTTGTAGGATGCAAAGATAATGGTGATTCAGTAAGCGGGATTAGAAATCAAGAACTTGAGGCCGCCAGTTGGGCGTGTTGGCTGCAGTCGTCAGTATGGGACATGCTTGGCGAAGGTATCAGATATAAATGTATGAGGTTAACATTTTTAGTATTGGGAAGTCGAGGGAAGGGAAAGACGGGAGATCCTGTATTGGTTTTGTAACACTTTAGTCGACCGGTTTCGACTTGTGTCTTTCTCTTTGAGTTTTTATTATCAGCTGCTTTGACTTGACGCTAGTCACTGATCTCGCCTAGTGCAGATTCTTACCCCTCCTTCTAGTATTGGCTGCCGCTGTCGACCTAAGATTAATATTAATATAAACTAGAAAATTATTGGAATTAATGATCTGAAAATAGTAAAGAAAGGAGAGCCATACTAACGAATACACCCTTCACGCGAACAGTCACGACACTACTCCCTTCATAGGATAAGGGAAAATAGAATACAATCGAAATTTGATAACTACGGACGTGGCAGGTCAACAGCGCTGGCCTAAAAAGGAAAATCTCCACAAGTGAAACAACAGACCCGGCCAAAGCGTCGGTCGTGACAGCAGTCTCTGCAGCTTCCCTCGGCCACTTGCACAGGTAAACAACAACAACGACAAAAAGGAACCAACCCGGTGCCTCCGGCCGTTGTTGCCTCCGGCGGCGGCGGCGGCGACCCCGGGACGTGTGAGGTGTGGTCTCGTCAATGACGTTAGTCCCTTGATACTCTCTCTCACTTCATATATATATATATATATATATATATATATATATATATATATATATATATATATATATATATATATATATATATATATATTGCTGAAATCACGAGGAAATCAAAGATCGGAATACTGAACGTTTTCGTCTTAAATAGACGGAAACGTTCAGTATTCCGGTTTTTGAATTCCTCGTGGTTTCAAAATATTTTTGTTCACGTGTTTTATGTGATTACTGTTATATATATATATATATATATATATATATATATATGTATATATATATATATATATATATATAAAACCTTCCAGACCAAGTGCCCTGGTGGCGTAACCAGAGGCGTACTGATCTCGCATTTGAATGGTTGCGAGTTCGAATCCCGCACTCTTCGTTCCCTGCAGTGACCGTTACCCGCCCCGACAATCCCTAAAGCGCACAGGTCTAAATATGGCAACTTCGGCCGCAGCTACTCAGTGCCTCATGGCGTAGGCTTCTCACTTTGCATGCAGTTGTCAACCATAGCAAGTCACTATACACGCTACGAGATATTACTTAACTGGTCGTATTTGTAGAACTCCCACAGCCGTTTACCTACTATTGTGTATTTATAATTTTTTTAATATTCTGTTATTTTTTATTTTATTATTATTATTGTTGTCATTGTTACCGTTGTTATCATTGTTATTGTTATTATCATTATTATTATTATTATTATTTTTATTATAATTAGCCAGAATAAATCCAGGTAACGCACGGAGTGGTTACGGGAATGTTCAGTTTTATATTGGAGAAAGAGGAGGAGGAGGAGGTGTAGGAGAGGAGGAAGATGGGGAGGAGGAGGAGGAGGAGGAGAAGAAGAGCAGAAACACTTAGCGGCTGCTTAACCCCGTGACATGCACGCCATGCAAGAGGACAGTCTTGTCAGTCAGCACAATACCGTCTTTTTTCGTATCCTACCCTGGGTCGTTCAATTGACCTCTCGC